>NW_022589791.1:2431458-2662516 GCF_004348235.1 Phoca vitulina
CACACACACACACACACACACACACACACACACACACACACACACACCCCTTAGAGGAAACTGCAAACTTATTATGGAAAACCCACTTTCATTCTGAGCACAGATACTGGTTCTAGGTTCAAATAGTAGGATCTTATCTCATTTTAGAACTAGTAACATTGATAAACCCACTCCTATTTCCTACCTGCATAACTGGGTCTCCAATACACCTGTTCTTCTCAATCACTTCCCATTTCAGTTGGAAGTTGGCTTTCAAAAGTTCAGTGCTATGTTTACATAATCATCACCCACACCTTTTTCTCCTCCAAGCTTTTTATCCTCTTTGATTGCCAAGTTCACAGGGATTCCCGAATTGTTACCTAAGAATGGCTTTTCTGTTTCATCTTGTATTTTCCAAATGGTTTCCCCATTGTTATCAATTCTTGGGATAACTGGGGAGAGTTAAAGAGCTGTGGGAGAGTTGCCTCCATTGTGGTTGGGCTTACCAAGTTAGTTATCATCGCCAAGTGTGGTAAACCTGAGGACACCTGCCTGTGATTTAATGTTTTAGTTTCAGTATAGACAGGAAAGTGGAGACAGTTAAAAGATGAAAAGATTGCATAGTATGACAGAATTTTTCCCTCTCAAGATGTTTTTTTTCTAGGATTTTTATGATTATGATTATTATTCCCTGAAGTATCATTCATAGTCTGGTAGGACATACAGCTGCTAAGAGAAAAGTCTTCTTAACAGTGAATACTTGGACGTTTCAGTTAAAGTACTATGAAAAAGACTCATTGTGAATAATCGTCATTTAATGCAAGAGGTGCTTATTCAAGTTTATAAATATTTCTGAGCACTGTTATGGGCAGGACACTGTGCTAGGCACTTTCACATAACTAATGTCATGTAATCACAACCACCACGTGAGGTAAGTAGTATTATTTGCATTTTATGGAAGAGTTTTGAGACTCATGGAGGTACAATGACTGGGCAAAATCATTTATCTAGTGGGTGACAGGATTGAGATTTAAATATGGATCTTCCAACTCTAAGGTCACACTTACTTTCCAGTGCACTGAGCCAATAACTCCATGGTAGTTAATCACAATGAAGGTCACCTGTATAACAGAGGATTCCAGAAGAGCAGCTTGATGCTAATGTAGTAAAATTTTAAGAATTAAGAATTAATTTAAAAATTAACTACAATTTAGGGCTGGAGTTTTTAGTACCCTCAGTCCATGTTGGGCTTGGAGGATCGATTCAAGCATTTGCCTGCTTTTTGCTGAAGACATTGATTATTCCAGATTTGTGGCCAGCTCATTGTGAAAACACTGATTGTGGTTGTTGTTTTAATGTGTGCATCTTCCAAAGGCCACAGCCACTGTTTGTTTCTTTCTAGCTTTATTAAGTATAACATTGCCACTCTTTTCTTAACTTTCTAGTAAGGTTTTTTTGGGGGGGAAGGTTTGGATCGGTGTTAAGCCAGAATTTCTTCACTCCTAGGGCTTCATGATATAGTCTTGGATGAGTTACTCAAACTTTTTCTTGTTGTTACATTCCTTTATTACTTGCAGAGAAAACTTTTAAGTAGTAATTTGGGAAATTTTTGAGTTTTAAAAACTCATGGTTGCTCACACCATATTGAGTGCATACGTCTAAAAAGGAGAAAAAACTGGGGCACCTGGGTGGCTCAGTCGTTAAGTGTCTGCCCTCGGCTTAGGTCATGATCCCAGGGTCCTGGGATCGAGCCCCGCATTGGGCTCCCTGCTCGGCGGGAGGCTTGCTTCTCCCTCTCCCATTCCCCCTGCTTGTGTTCCCTCTCTCGCTGTGTCTCTCTCTGTCAAATAAAAAAAAAAAATCTTTAAAAAAAAAAAAATAAATAAAAAGGAGAAAAAACTAGTAACTCAATGTTTAACAGCTATACCCCCTCCAATTACCTCGATCATTGAAAATAATACTTTGCACTTATGTACGTTTTATGGTTTCACACGCATCTCCTTTTAATTCTTTTTACACTCTATAAGATGAACAGAGCTTGTCTTCTTATCTTTCTTGTATATATGAGAAAATTAAGGCTCACAAAGAAAAATGTTCTACTCAAGGTGATAAAGGAAGCAGATAGCAGGGTCTGGCTTGAAAGCTAGGTCTTCTGACTTCTGTCCCTGTTTTTACCACTCTTGATTTCAGTCAGTAACAAGTGATAGAGATTTTCCAATGGGATTTAAAAAATTAGATTAGTCATATTTACTTCTGATATATTTGCCATAATTTGAAGCTTTGTTATAAAGGTGTCCAACTCAACCTTTCTCTGTTAATCTATTCTGAGATGTAAGGCAACAGCTGTTGGAAGAACATAAATTACCACCATAAATAAAGCTCTTCACTGAGGGTTAGAAGGAAAAGTATTAGCTAGTTGAATGGTGTCTCAGAATTTTCAGTGATCAGAATAGAGATACTGGCTGTTGAAGATACTCCCTTCCCTATCCTTTCTGGGATTACTCAAGCAGATGTGCTGGAAAGCTTAGGTTTGCATCAGGAGTGTTCATACTGATTAGTCAGTGTGGTGGAAAAGGTAGGAAAAGCATGTGTTATTGAGCAGGTGTTCTGTGTTAGGCCATGTGCCAAGCATTGTCTACATAATCCCTCACAGTAGCTCTTAGGGTGTAGTCCTATAGATGAGTACCTTAAATCTCAAGGAATTTGAATCTAAGTGGTGGGACTGATATTACTTCCAGCTCATTAAGAGGAAAATGTTTAGAATTTTTCACCTCTACCATCTCTAAATTCTCTGGTTTATTTTTCAAGATTAGCTTTCCTGGAAATACCTTCTCTAACTCCTGTTTAGCCTAGAAGTCAGACAAAAGAGCACCAGTTATGATGATACCAGTAAGAAGACAAAAGAAAAATTTACCAGAAGTTGACCTGAATATGGACTGTCTGTCATTGAGAGTAGTGTAGAACAGTGCTTCTCAGACTTCGGGGTGCATTCCGATCACTGGAGGATCTCATCCAAATCTTTTATGTATTAACTGATTTTTCTATTTCTCCTATTAAATATTGACAGAGCAGTATTGAAGTATGTGAATGTGCTTGTGAATTTGTCTTTCTCCTTACTGGTTGATCAGGTTTTGCTTCATATATTTGGAAGCATAGCTGTTAAGGTGAATAGATGTTTAGGATTGTTATATGTTCCTGATGAACTAGTCACTTTATTATTATGAAATGACCTTTTTCATACCAGGTGATATTCTTTGCTCTAAAATCTCCTGATATTAAAGCCCCTTCAACTTTCTTTGGATGGGTGACATCATTGTATGTCATCTTCTACCTTTTACTTTTAATCTATTTGTGTCTTTGTTTTCCCTTCTTGTAGGCAGTGTTTAATTGGCTCTTGCTTTTATGTTTCCAATATGACAATATCTGTTTTCTATTTATCCCATTCTTTATTCTCTTTGCATGTTTGCTGCCTTCTTTTGGATTGTTTGAATATTTTTCATGTTTCCATTTCCTCTCCTTTGATGGGTTACCATACTGTATCTCTCCATTTTGTTATTCTAATGGTTGCTTTAGGGTTTACAGTCTACATCTTTAACTTACCACAGTCTACCCTTAATGATGTTAAACCCCTTCACATGTAGGAACCTTACAATAGTATGCTTCCATCTTGGCTGTATATTACCATTGTCATGCATTTTACTTCTACATATTGTAATTAACTCCACATAAATTGTTATTTTTGTTTTAGAAGTCACTTCTGTTTTAAAGATATTTAAATAATGAAAAAAAATGTTAAGTAATTGCTATTTCCAGTGCTCTTCACGCCTTTGTTATCCATATTTCTGTGGGATGTCTTTTTTTTTCTGCTCAAAATGGCTTCCTTTAACATTTCTTTTTATGCAGGACTGCTGCTGCTGAGCTCTTTTTGCTTTTATATGTCTGATAAAATCCTTATTTGCCTTTATTTTTTGAGAGATAGTTGTGCTGGGTATAGAATTCTAGATTGGCAGTGTTCTTTTTTCCAATTCTTTAAAGATGTTGCTTCACTGGCTTGACTTTGCACTGTTTTTGACATAAAATCCGCTGTCATCCTTATCTTCGTTCCTCTTTGATGTGTTCTTTTTCTCCAGTTGCTTTTAAGATTTCTTCTTCATTGCTGGTTTTGAGCAATTTGATTATGCTGTGTCTTGGTGTATTTTTCTTCATGTATCTTGTGCTTGGGGTTAGTCAAGCTCCTTGTTTTTTTTTGAGGTTATGTTTTTATTAGGTTTGGAATATTTTTAGTAATTTTTCTTCAAATATTATTTTCTGTCCCATCTCTACCCCATGAAGGCTCCAATTACATATATATTAAGTTGCTTGAGCTGTCTCCACAGCTAATTCATGTTCTGGGTTTTGTTTTTTTTTTAATTCCTTTCTTATTTTTTATTTTTTATTTTGGGTGTTTCTATTGCTATGTCTTCAAGTTCACTAATTTTTTCGTATGTGATGTCCATCTGTCATTAATTCCATCTAGTGTTGTTCATCTCACACATTGCAGGTTTCATCTCTACAAGGATTTGTGTTTTTATATATCCATGTCTCTACTTAAAATTGTGAATACCAGTCCTTGTCTGCTAATTCTAATATCTGTCTTAATCCTGGGTCAGTTTCAATTGATTGACATTTCTCATTAGGGGTTGAATTTTCCTGCTTCTTTGCTTGCCTGGAAATTTTTTATTGAATGCTAGATATTGTTATCTTCTTGGGTGCTGGATATTTTTGTATTAATACAAATGTTCTTGAGTTTTGTTTTGGGACATAGCTAAATTAGACAGAGACAGTTGATTCTTTTATGTCTTGCTTTATAATTCTTGTTAGGTGGGACTGGAACAATGCTCAGTCTAGGGCTAATTATTCCCCATTACAGAGGCAAGATCTTCCTGAGTACCGAATGCCTCTGAATTATGAGGTTTTCTAGTCTGTTTGGTGGAAACAGGTACTGTTCTTGGCCCTTTGTAAGCACCAGTCAGTGTTACCTCTAATCCTTTCTGGTATTTTTTCCCCTAGCCACAGGTAGTTGGTAGTTTACTCACACATGCACTGATCAGTACTCAGCTGAGTCCTCAGGGGGACTCTGCGGATTCTGAAGTTCTCTCTGTGTACAGCTCCCTTCTGTCCTCCAAACTCTTTGTCTTCCAAGACTCTCAGCTCTGTATATTCAACTCAGAAAGTCACTGGGCCCTTCCTCTGTTCTCCTCTCCTATGTCTTTGCCAGGAAATCTCTTAAGACATAAGATGAGACAATCATAGGCTCGCCTCATTTACTTTCTGATGTCCTGTCTCCTGAAAACCATTGTTTCACATGTTTTTTCTTCTTTCTTTCTTTTATTGTTTCAAGCAAAACACAAATCTGTTTCCTATTACTGCATCTTGGCCAAACCTGGAATTTTTAATAAAATTCCGATTCTATTCAGTAGGTTTCAGCTGGGGCCTGAGAGTCTGTGTTTCTAAGAAATTTTCCAATGATATTGATGCTTCTGGGAAAAGACTACTTGAGTAGTCAGAGTCTCTAACTATTCAACAGAAATATAATGTGAGCCACATATCTAATTTTAAATTTTCTAGTAGTCACATTGAAAAAATTAAAAGAAACCAGGGGAAGTTAATTTCAGTAATATATTTTCTTTAACCCTTTCAACCCCAAATGCTATCATTTCAACATGTAATCAATATAAAAATATTTATGAGACTTTTTTATTGCACTAAGTCTTAAAATTTGGTGGGTATATTAGAGTTATAGCAGATCTAAATTCAGACACTACATTTTCATCTGAAATACTTGGTCTGTATTTAGATTTCATAAAATTCATAGTTGAAAAAGTAGATTTGTGTAACAAAGTCCCAAACATACTTAAGTTTTCCAATAACTGCATCAAGTGCCAAAAACCATTTTCCTTTAATATCTGCCATTTTAATTGACAAAACTAGTTAATGTTTTTTAGAAAAATTGATATCATTTTTTGAAACAAAAACTTATCAGTTTTAAAGCTGTGTCTGTTTAAGTTATACATATTCATTAACTCTTATGCCAACTCAGAATTGTTAAAATTAAAATCAAAGGGATATTATAAAAATTAAAAATGAACTCTAAATTTAAAAATCTCCATAAAGTGTTCTTCAAGTTTTTCTTGTGGATTTTGAAGACAATTTATATAATGCTTTTGATTTCAATTAGATCTTCTGCATATTGATGCAAGTTAGAAGAATGCATAAAACATTATTTTTGATTTATGAAAAGTATCAATTTTGATTTACATTTTCATTCTTGTTTGGCAAGGTCATAAATAAGCTTTTTCTTTTATTGGAGCTTCCAATTTAGCTTGTTGATATGCAGTGTGATATCTCTGAGAAAACAAAAATCACACTGCTTTTTCTTTCTTTTCTTTTTTTTTTTTTTTTGGTCTTTATTGAGTATTTGGCAAGATTTTTTTGTTAAAGGAAAATCTCGAACTGGAGTTAACTACAGGGTAAATCTTAGTAAAACTTTTCCAGTCCAACCAAAGATCTGCTTGCAGAGAACACATGATTATTGCATTAATTATTTTCCATTTCTTTCAGCAATTCTATAAACTGATGGTAATTCATAACATTTATGTGTATATACTAAACAATTTTACCAGTGATACCCATGACAGTTTTCATAGGCTGTGCTTTAGAAAACCAGCTACAAATTTATATCAAACAGTAGAATGAAGCACTAAGAGAAAAATACCAGTCTCCTATTTTAAAAGTTTAGTAAGTCTGGATTTTTTGACCCAACTTAGCTGGAGCACTATTACGATAGAAGGTTTATGTTCTCATATCTAGTGAAAATTCTTCTTTGACAGATGGAAAAGATTCAAAAGTATCTATGCCATGAGTTCAGTTATTTTCAGCTATGAATTGACAACATTGTTTATAAGTTGGAAGTCGTTTAAGACAAAAATGCACCCAAAGTACTAATTTGGCAATGTCTCTTATATTGCACGACTCATCTAAAGCTACAGAAGTCTTCTTGTGATTTAAAAAAATTTTGAATTTATTTATCTTTGATATTATTAGAAAGATCTTGTATTCTATGGGCAATTATTTGGTTGCTTAATTTAAAATCTTTCATTTTTTTGTGCAATATCTTTTTTTTATCTTTTCCTCATAATTTTCTAACAGAATTTCCATAACTGAATACATTTTTTTTACCATCTCTCCATATATGTGTGTGTGTGTGTGTTTTGTTGTTATTGTTCCAGAATCTGAGGTGTTTTATAGCTGGCCAAAGTTATAAGCTCAGATTTTGTTAAAAATCATTTAAAATTTTTTTGTTGGTCATTTAATTCTGATTTCAGGAGACTAATTTCACTGATCCCTTTTTGACTGTTGAAAGGAAATTTTGTATCACATTCACTGTGTCTTTGCTGAAATTGTCCTTTAATAATCTGCTTAATTATCTGCTAAATTGTCTGCTTTATCATCTTTGATTGTTTGATGCAATAAACAGCTTTTTCATTTTTCTCTGCCACAGCAAATTGCAATTGATATTGATCATGACATTTTTTATTTCTTCCAGTCCCTTTTTTCCCTTACTGTTCTAATTATAGTACTAGATTTTGTATCTCCACTTGATTTTATATCAATGGTAAGACTGTTTTAAATTTGAAAATTTGATCATATTTACTTTATAAGCTAGAAAAATAAATTATATATTTAATTAAAACACATATTTTGATTTACTTACCAATTAGGAGTTACATAATTATCACTGTAACTTGTGCTGTCTAGATAAAACATTCACATAGACACATTACAGTGTATATGAGTGTGTAGAAAACAAATCATTTAAATTGATTCATCAATCATCTTAACACCACGTAGATCAGCGATATGCTTATGTAGACTCACACATGGCAATAGACCAATACCATCTTAGGCAATAGAGTATTTAAAGTGAAATGTAATCCTATTAAAGCAATACATTTGTGCTTAATGCAGAAACGTTTTATACCACTTCAATTTTTAAAAATGAAATTAATTAAAATGTTCAGTTCCTCAGTTGCTCTTGCCCCATTTTAAACAGACTGTACCGGGCAGGGCAGGCCAGAGGCTGGTTTGCATTTAAATCTAGGGACCTTGTATCAACACCTAGATGGGCTTTCACCTTTCTTGCCCTGCAGCTGCTTTCTCCTAGTCTGGCCCCAAGCACCGGGAATTTTAGGAGTGTAACAAAGGAAGTCTTGGATAATTAGTGGTCTCTAAAGGATTTGATGACCGTGCCTCAAGGGTTGGACAACCTCCCACCGTGTGAGGCCATTAGGACAAGTCTCAGAGTAGGAATTGTGACCTCAGGGACAGTCTGTGGGTTGTAATATTGGGACAGGGCCAAGGTGAGGTGTGTAGGTCAGCTGCAATTGCTCTTCCTCTTCCCATGGGCTACTAACTGATGACCTCTGGAGCAATCTGACCTGGAAGTAGTTGGATGGGAATTCTGTCGGCAGAGGTAGCATTCCCATGGTTCTGGAAGAAACAGGTTGCATTTTCCCACCATTAGTGAGAGTTTGAGGGTAGCTTCCCCTTAGCTAGGTTGGCTAAGAATGTTTTTACAACTCCATCCGTGTTAATAATCACAGGCTATGACTCTGGAAAACAGTATGGAGGTTCCTCAAAAAGTTGAAAATAGAGCTACCATACGATCCAGCAATTGCACTACTGGGTATTTACCCCAAAGATACAAATGTAGGGATCTGAAGGGGTACATGAACCCCGATGTTTATAGCAGCAATGTCCACAATAGCCAAACTGTGGAAAGAGCCAAGATGTCCATCGACAGATGAATGGATAAAGAAGATGTGGTATATATATACAATGGAATATTATGCAGCCATCAAAAGGAATGAGATCTTGCCATTTGCAACGACGTGGCTGGAACTGGAGGGTATTATGCTGAGCGAAATAAGTCAGAGAAAGACATGTATCATATGACCTCACTGATATGAGGAATTCTTAATCTCAGGAAACAAACTGAGGGTTGCCGGAGTGGGGGTGGTGGGGTGGGAGGGATGGGGTGACTGGGTGATAGACACTGGGGAGGGTATATGCTCTGGTAAGCGCTGTGAATTGTGCAAGACTGTTGAATCTCAGATCTGTACCTCTGAAACAAATAAGGCAATATATGTTAAGAAAAAAAAAAAGAAGATAGCAGGAGGGGAAGAATGAAGGGGGGGAAATCGGAGGGGGAGATGAACCATGAGAGACGATGGACTCTGAAAAACAAACTGAGGGTTCTAGAGGGGAGGGGGTGGGAGGATGGGTTAGCCTGGTGATGGGTATTAAGGAGGGCACGTTCTGCATGGAGCACTGGGTGTTATGCACAAACAATGAATCATGGAACACTACATCTAAAACTAATGATGTAATGTATGGGGATTAACATAAAAATAAAAAAATTAAAAAACAAATAATCACAGGCTATGAAAGTACACCTGAAAAACATGAAGAAAATGGGATGGTTGATTTGTGAATTAAAAGAAAATGACATACGACATTTTAAGAGTCAGAAACCACCTCATGAACCAGGATGTTGTTTTCAGAGCAGGTATACCCAATTCTGTTGGAGCCCACCTTGCCAGGACCACCTGGCTAAATGCTGCATTTCTCCTCTTTTTTTTTTTTCTCAGTTTATATCCTGAACATCTCAGTTTGGAAGTAGGTTGCTCTGTTTCCTATTTCAGTACTATCTTCACATAAATTAGGTTTCCCCAGGCATTTTCTTTTATCCCTGGCCCTCCTCAGCTTGCTTTTATCCCCCACACACATGCTGTGTGCTTTGTATGGTGCCCTACGTTCAGATAGAGCTTAATCAACAGGAACTTGTTACTTATATGCCATAACACATAAAGTATGCTTAGTACCACTGAATAATGTGCCAGAATCACAAAAAAGTTGAGAGAAAAGTTTATTTTTTTCCTTTTTATTTTCTATTGTTTCTATTCCCCTATCCCCATGTTAGAGATGAGGAGACAGATTCCTAGTGAATGAGACTCATCATATACTTCGGCTTACATCATGATGTTTGTAGAGAAAATAATAAAATCTAGCTCCAAAGTCTTCAGCTTTTTGAAGTTTAAGTATTGTTGCATTGATGTAATTACATTGTTTTGAAGTGTGTCCCCTGAGGTCACTCAGGATAGAGATGTTACTAGCTTTGCTCTGATTTCTTACTTAGGCACCTCACTGGTCAGCCTTGTGGAGAGGCAGCAAGCACCCTGTGCTGGCCGGCCTTAGTCCCATTCTGACACCATCTAGTCAAGTAGCCCTGGGCAAGTCACATGCCACTTGTCCAGTCTTATTTATTCATCTTTACAAGGTAGGAATTTGATTATGATACTGTTTCCTAGACTGTTCCACTGAACACCAGTGGCCTTTGATGCTCCTTCAATGTATTCAGACAAGTTGGAGTAATGTTGTGTACTCTAGATTACTTCCATGTTGGGTATTCAAAGCTCATCAGCATATTCGGGGCTGTGGTCCTGGAGTAAAGAAGACTATTTAGGCTTATTTAACCTAGCATTTTCTAAAGTCTTTGATCCTGGAATCTCTCTCCCTTTTTTTTTGAGGAATACTCTTAAATATATTGGAGTATCCTGTAGTATGTAGGTTGGGAAACACTGGACTAAATCAGGGTTCAGCAAACTACAGCCTGAAGGCTGAGGCTGGCTTGCCACCTGTTTGGGTAAATAAAGTTTTATTGGGACAGTCACACCCATCCATTTACAGATTGTTTACATTACAATGGCAGAGTTATGTAGCTGCCAGAGACCTCTATGGCCCACAATGCCTAAAATATTTGCCATCGGTTATTGGCAGAAAAAAGTCTGCCAACTCTGGCGCTAGATGGTTATTTTCTAAATATCACAGTGATGGATGAACATGGCTGAAAAAAATCAGGTGGTAGAGAAGCGCTGATAATGAAAAAAAAAAGTCTTATTTTCCAGAGGCAAGACATTTTTAATGGTTCCTGTTAATTCTATTAGTGGTTATTACTTCTGTAACTCTAATAACATATTTGCTCAGCTGTTTTGATGTATCTGCTTTGGGTTTTATCTGTTGACTCTCTGCTATGATAGATGAAGCACACACACACACACACACAGAGGCATGTGTAACTTCTTAGTTTTATCACTGTATGAACTCTATTCGTTACTATTGCAATTGTAATATTCATAAGTCTCTATATTTTGTTCCACCTGCTTACCACCTTTTATCTCAAATTTTGTACGATTTGGGTACTAAGTACTGCTACTCTTCTGTCTGCCTCTTTTTTTTCCACTTGTCCATCTTTCAACTTTCTCAGCTATGTCTTTACTTTTAAGTGTTGAAGTTGATAACATTTACCTTCTCTAACTGGCACAATTTGCTTTGCTTTGTCCATAGGTTGAGTCTCAAGGTTACAAGCCAATGAGTGTGTTCACGTAAATACTATCTGTGGCAGAGCCAAGTAGTGTGCTATAATTGTACTTCCCTCCCCATAATTCCAATATCACAACTGAAGCATTGCTCAAAGGAGGAAATTTCTAATGTTGATTTCAAACAGGTTCCTCTGTTAAGTTTCACCAAGTGCTCAGAATCATGGCACATTTGGATCATGTCTTATATTTTGTTGTTGGCAGTTGTTCTTGAGTTTTTATTGATCTGACTTTTTTCCCCCTCCCTTTTGAGGGAAGACCCATGTCTCCTTTACTGTATCCCTAATAATTTCTAGGTTTTAACTCATTTGTCTGTTCCTTGAAATAAATGCAGTCATCTTGAAGATGTCCTTTCTGGAGCCCACTCATTGATTTTCTCATTGCTTCCTAGATCTTCTCCTGCTCATTTTCCTGGAATTCTAGGCTTTGTCCTATCATTCTTGTATGCTACATTTCCCCTTTCTTATTTTTTTACTCTCGTTTTGGTGGAATATAATCTCACATGACTTCCTTGGATTGAAGTAAGTTTTCTGAGTCTTGTATGGTTGAAAATATTCTTCACTATGATTGGTATGGATTTATAGGTTTGAAATTTTTTTTTCTCTAAATATCAAAAATTTTGCCCTATAGTTGCTGATGTGAAAAGTCACATGCTGGTCTCATTTTTTTTTAAAACATCTTTTTGACTGATTCTTTTTTCCTTTTTGGAAGCTCCTAGAGTTTCTCTCTTTTTCTTCATTCCTTAATATTCTGCAATTTCATAGTCAAGTGTCTGGGTATGAGTCTTTTCTCATTTATTGTATTTCGTAGTCAGTGGGTGTATCATGTTCCATTCAGGAGACAAAAATCAAACAGGAATTTGGGCAGGGGAAGTGTAAAGAATTATTAACTAGCAGTGAGGGATTAACTACTAAGGGGCTAGCGGGGGATTAGCTACTAAGGGGAAAAGAGGACCAGTAAAGAATACAGGAATGACAGACATAGGGAGCAGCTGCTTCCTCTAGGTCTGATGCAGGATCAGATTTAGAAGTGACTGCCCCTCGCCTATCCCCAAAGCTGAGAGTCATCTCTTCGAGAGGGCATGCCTTGTGGTCCACTGGTACCAGAGCAGGTGGGTGAGGTGCTGCATGTAGGCCCGAGTGGGATACTGCCTGCTGATGTGGCAGTGCAACTCCCTAGGAAGCCTCCCCCTCCACCACCCAGGGGCCCACCAGCCTTGCTGGGTTGCCTGCCTACTAGTTCTCACTCGGGAACACTCACAGGCATGCTGCTGTTACATCTTGTGGGAAGCTGCCTGCAGGGAGCCTGCCAGACTCTCTGGGATCCACCTGCAAGTGCTCAGGCTGAGACTCACTGGTGTGTATCTCCTGGCAAGAGCACACCTCACAGAGAAGCCCCTTCCTCCTGCCCGATGTCAGCTGGCAAAGGAGAAACCTTTCCCATGTCCAGCTCCAGTATCATCAAGGAGGGAAATGGGGTGGATGGACGGCTGAGAGACAATGCAGTGACAACCAGCACAATCTTGAAGTCTAAACACACGTCTCTCTTCTGCTCTGGCAAGTGTTCTTATATTATTTCTTTGATAATTGCTTCTTTTCCTTTCTTTCCTCACTTTTCTGTGGTCTTTAGAACTTCTATTAGTCAGATGTTAGGCTTCCTGCATTAATCCTCTGTCTTTTTATCTTGTCTTTCATTTTTCATCTCTTTGTCCTTTTGCTCTGTGTTCCGAGACATTTCCATAATTTTAACTTCTAACTCTCCTATTGAAGTTTTTACTTAGCAACCATATTTTTAAATATCAGTAGCTCTTTTTTGTTTGTTTGTTTGTTTTCAGATTGTATATTTTTCTAGGCATTCTGCATTCTGTTCTTTTCTGGTTGCATGTTCTTATGGTTACATTCACCCTTCTCAAAATGTGTGCAAATCTTTTGTTTCCTGATGACTGATTTCCTCTTTCCATGAATGCAAGTTTATACATTTGAAAAAGTTGGGTCAGACTACCTGGGTTCAAATCACAGCCCTGATAATATAGTAGCTATATGACCGTTTTAAGCCTGAACTTCTGCAGCTATAAGGTGGGAATGATGATAGTACCTATCTCAAGCATTATGAGAGTAAGTGAGATAATACATGAAAAGTATTTAGCACAGTGGCTTTGGCTATTTTTATTTATAAATATGCCACTTTATTTTAAACTGGCTATAACCTATTTAATTATTATTTTAAAATCACTTAATTTCTGTAAACTACTCTTTCTTTGATTCTTTTTTAATAAAAGATTTTATTTATTTACTTTAGAGTGAGAGAGAGAGCATGCAAGTGCGAGTTGGAGGAGGGGCAGAGGGAGAGGGAGAGAGAGAATAAAGCAGACTCCCCGCTGAGTGTGGAGCCTGACGAAGGGGCTCAACTCGAGAACCTGAGATCATGACCTGACCTGAAATCAAGAGTTGGCCACTTATTGGACTGGGCCACCCAGGCGCCCCACTTTCTTTGATTCTTTAATACAACTGCTGTTACTGCTACTACTACCATAGATATCTTCAAGCAGACAGACATAGTAATTAGCAGAAATCAATTTAGGGCAAAATAATGACATGATGGTTTTGAAGACATTTAAAATTCCCTTTCCTTGGAATTTCTTCCAACTTTTTAAATTTTGAAAATGTTTAAGCCTACAGAAAAATGGGAAGAACAATTCAGTGACTCTTATTCATCCTTTTCATTCTTCTGATCATCATTACATACAGTTTTTCCCATGTAGAGCCATTTGAACATAAGTTGCAGATACCATGAAATTTATCCCCAAATAAATACTTAAGGCATTTCCTAAGAATAAAGACAGTCTCCTCTTAACCACAATGCCAGTATCACCCTGCAGAAAATTGACATTTATTCAACAATATTATCTAATGTACAGTTCCTTTACACATTTTTTCAGTTGTCCAAAAATGTCTTTATGCCCTCCCTGCCCAGTTAGTGTTCATGCATTTCTTTTGATTATGCTTCTTCAGTCTCTGCTGGTCGAGAATAGAGATTTTGCCACTTTCTGTTTTTCAGGAAACTGTCCTTTCTTTCCAAAGTCTGGACTAGTAGTCATGACCTGTGTCCCACGTTCTGCGTTTGTCTCCTTGTTTCCTAATTATTAGATTCAGGTTGAACACCTTTGTCCAGAAGTGATGTTGTGCACTTATTTAATTGCATCAAGAGGCAGGTATAATTAAGTTATCCCTCCTTGGGTAACCCGAAGTTTGGTCAATTAGGTGAAAATCTTAAGATCACTCTATTTTTAAAGGGACGATATAATTTCCGGATTCACGTTGTGCTTTCATTGCCACAAATTTGGAACCCAGCATTTCTTCTGGAACCTGATTCCTTTTTGTGGGAATGGTACTTAGAAATCAAGAAAGATCTGGGTACCATGTATGCTCTTTGCTGATGTGGTGTCCTCGTTTCTAGACCTTTTCTGTAGATAGGTCTAGGACATAAATTTAAGAAAAAAGGTATTAATTCATACTGATACTCTCCCATTCAAATCCACCATCACTGGGCCATTCCTTACATTTCCCTTATTCTGCATTTATATCTCCCTTTTCCCATGTTGAAAACCTGGGTTGCCAAGAGGAAGTGTATGTTTAGGCATTTGCTTTATGCTACCTGCAGACACATAGAAGAGCATCTGAATTTCAACACCAGTGGTGCCACCACCAGTCAGGACTAGCAAGGAGGAGTAACCATTTCTTGTAGTTTTTTATAACCACTAGAAGATACGCCCCTCAAGGTATATAATGAAAGCATTCTGCTACAAAGTTACTTGAATTTATTTTCTCTGTCCTTTCTTAGAATTTCAAGCTGTTACATATTATTCTCATTAAGCAAATATGGGGCTATTCTCTTTCGCTTCTTTATTATTCTGTTTATAAATGCTTCGGATGTTTCCAGGATAAATCATTGTTTAAGGTCCTGAGTAAGGTGGGACAGCTAACATGTTTACCCATTCTCTCAAGTGAGGCATCTCTTTATTGATCGTTATCACTGAAACAGTTTCTAGAAGTGGAGAGAAAGCAATGGGTATACAATTAATAAAGTTAATTAATTTTGAGTTCTTCAAACTTCTGTGTATATTATTCAGCTAACAAATACAGCCTGAGACACAGAGTAGATCATAGACAGATTATATTCTTTAAAGTTTGGTGTGATGAATTGCTGTGTTTTTTATTCCTATTTTAAAATTGGAGTGGAGTCGATTCCAAAAGATATATTTTTAAAAGATTTATTTATTTAAGAGAGAGAGAGCACACATGAGTGGGGGGGAGGGGCAGAGGGAGAGAAGCTCAAGCTGACTGCTGGCTGAGCGGGGAGCCCAACGAGGACTCAGTCCCAGGACCTGAGATCATGACCTGAGCCAAAATCAAGAGTCGGGTGCTTAACTGACTGAGCCACCCAGACAACCCCCAAAAGATATTTTGAATCCTAATATGTAATAAGAATTATATCTAAGAACTAAACACACAGTAAGATTCAAGAAAACATGCTTTTATAATAGAATAAAAGTAGCATGTGGATTTCCGCTTAACGTCTTGAATATGATAATGACGGGAGGGTCTTCGTCTGAAATGGAACCAGAGCTGACACTTCTGCAAAAATAAAAGCCACACAGCACCTATTAGGTCAGATTTAGAAGGCTACGTGTTTGAGTATAAGAATTTATTCTTTCTCAACTAGCTTTGTGATCAAGCAATTTGGACTCAAACAATCATACTACAGTTTACTGTTGCCACTGTAGCAAATTGCCACAGACTTAAACAGAAATCTTCTCTTACAGTCCTGGAGGTCAGAAGTCCAAAATGAGTCTTAGGGGGCTGAAATCAAGGTGCCAGTCAGGCCCATTCCTCCTGGAGGCTCCTAGGAAGAATCTGTTTCTTTGTCTTTTTCAGCTTCTAGTGTCTGCCTGAATTCCTTGGCTTGTGGTCTATTTTCAAAACACATCACTCCCGCGTCTGTTCCCACCCTCATCCCACCTTTTCCTCTGGAGTCAGTCTCCCTTGGCCTCCCTCCTTTAAGGACACTGGGGATTATGTTGGGTTCATCCAGATAATGTAGGATAATTTCTCCATCTCAAGATCCTCAAGTTTATCACATTGGCAGAGTCCTTGCCATATTAGATAACATTCACAGGTTCCAGGCATTAAGACGTGAACGTCTTTGTGGGAGGCATTATGCAGCCTGCCATACATCCCTTTTTCCTTTTGACCATGAATATTTATGCAGCCTACATTATCTTTGGCTGTACTGCAAAATCTTTTGGGCAGAGCTGCGAATTGAAGGAGAAAATGCCCCCTTGCCCCCTAATTTTCCTTCAATTACCAATATCCAAGGATAAAGAAATTCCAGCATTTTGTGATTTATATTACATGTATTCAAAAAGATAATTGTGGAGTTCTCATTTCTACTCCCTTTGCATTTCAAAAGATAATAATACATTAAAAATTGGCACCACATTTGCATGGTTTAAACAGATCCACTGCAGGCATCTCAGTTCAAACGTAAACTCTGTGCATAAGTGAGTGGTACTGTTTTTAAAAAATGTATTACAAGTTAGAGCAGTACACCCTACTCCCGCCCCAGGACTCCTGAGAGGTACCTATGCATGTCTTTTGTTTTTGGAGGTTAGGTCTTAAATCTCTCTGGCTTATCCTCCTTGATGGAAGAAATGATGATGAACTGATGAATGGAGCAGTGAAATGGAATTATTACTTGAATGGCCAGTGGGGGGTTAAGTGTAGAACACACCACAGCTCCTAGTTTCACCCCAATTCAGTGTAAGCTGGAGTTTACATTCTGTTCATGGAATCCCCCTCCCTTCTCTCCACCTGCCTACCCCCCCCCCCCCCCCCCACCGCCCCGCTTCTGTTCCTACCCTCCTTGGTGACCTGGGCCCATTAGATTGTGCTGAGGAGGGTTTTATGCTTCACGTGTGTGTGTTCTCCAGCTCAGGTGGCTCAAGAGGAGAGGGGAGGAAGTGGCAGTAATTGCTCAGGCACTGAATAACCAGGCACTGTCCTGGGGGCATTGACAATGACCCTGTTAGGTGGCAGCTCTCCGCATTTTATGCAAGTAAAGGGAGGGAGCAAGATGAACCACTCGGGTCGGTCTGACTCTTCTGTTCCTCTGGGAGACTGTTTGCTCCCACGACCTTCCTCTGATGTAGGACAGCTTTTCTGACTTCGTCCACCTCCAACCACGTGGTGGGACTGGCCCTCCTGGCTTTCATTTGTCCACACACACCTTCTGTGCAGGGCACTGTGCTAGGTAGAAAGGGGAACAAAGAATAGGCCTGCTTCATGGAGCTTCCATTCTGGAAAGACAGACATGAGCAGGGAGCCAAGAAACTCAGGATTACAAATGGGGCAGGTGCTCAGAGTGTGCTGTGAGGAAGAGGGGGGTGGGGGAGAAGCCTACGTTACACTAGTTGGTCAGGGAGGGCTTCTCACAGGAAGCTGAAATCTGACGTTCACCGAGCAGCCAGGGCCCATGGAGAGAGCCCACGTGTATTTACATTCACAGCATGCCTGGGACTTCGGTTCTACCTTTCTGTTCCTATGTTCTCTCTCCTCTGTTTATTGCGAGTCATTGGGGACAGAGGTGATGCCTTTGTCCTTGTCCCTCCAAAGCTGAGCATGTTTTGTGAATGAATGATTAAATCCCCAGAGTAACTTTAATTATTATTTTTATATTTATTTATTATTTATTTATTTTTATTATGTTATGTTAGTCACCATACAGTACATCATTAGTTTTTGATGTAGTGTCCCCAGAGTAACATTAAGTTCTTGCATCTTTTATCCTGGCTTTCTTATTTGAAGAGTTTGTGTCCGAGGATCATCCTTCCCACATTCCCTCAAGTAAAAGTAAACAATAGTTAACTTTTCAATTTTGCCAGTAAATGAATGTCTTGGTCGTGGATGAAGGGAACAATGAGGGGGAAATGAGCAATAACCTGAGCAATTAAACTTTAAAAGGGATTTGGTGGACGAATAATGGAGAACCTGCTGTGCATGAGGACCTATGTTAGATGCTTTGGGAGATTTAAACATTAAAAAAAAAAAAGAATATGAGAAAATAGAATCCCTTCTAGTGAGAGAGAAGAGAGACATGGGGTGAGCATTTCAAACGTGTCGTAAAACAGTATATTTTACGTCACACTTGCGGCGCATGCTCTGTTGCGAGGTGAACACAAGTGAAATGCTGTGGATGGAGGGACAGGTGTGAGCCCCGTGGACTTAGAAACCTTGCGGGACATCTCAGGTGTGGCTGAGGAAGAGTGGTTGCGGTTTTGGGGTGGTAGGCTGGGAAGGATACACTAGTGCGCTTCAATGTTAATAAATGTCTTCGTCTGTTCAGGCAGCTCTAACACAATACCAGAGACTATGTAGGTTTAAATAACAAACATTGATTTCTCACAGTTCTGGAGGCTGGGAAGTCCGAGATCCAGGTGCCGGCCCACTTCTGTTTGTAGCCCGTTGTCTTTATGCTGTGCCCTCACCTGGCAGAAGTGGGGAAGGAGCTCTCTGGGCTCTTTTTTAAGGGACCGAATCCCATTCATGAGGGTTCTACCCTTAGGAATTAATTCCCTCTAAAGGGCCCACCTCCAAATACCATCACACTGGGGATGAGGCTGCGACACATGGATGTGGGGCGACAGAAGCCTTCAGTGGACAGCAGTAAATACACAGTTCCCGACCCCGCCGGACAGTTCCCTCACAGCGGGGGGGCTCTGCCTTTACCACCAGCTGGATCATTTCTTGGGGTACTGAGGAATTCCAGGTGGGGTGAGAAGCAGCCCATGTTGCAGGGATTCCCCACTGGTGCTTCTCTACCCGTTTGAGGCCACTGACTTAGCAGAAGTCGCCTGCCTGCCTGGGTCCACGTGTCTGCCCCCGCGGGTCCCCCGCTGGGGTCTTTGTTCTGCTCCCAGAGCCCCAGGGGCTGCTGGAGTGCCTGTGGGGGGACTGGCTGACAGAGGGGCCTGTGTTCTGTCCTCCTGCTCCTTCCCCGCTTCACTTGTCATGAATGAACAGCACATGAGTGGAGAAAAGGAATGCATTTGGGGTGGAAGATGTGATTTTCAAGAGGGGGGTTCCTGACAACAGGTGGCAGAGATGGCTGGAGGGCCCACAGCTCCCCTCAGTATGGCCAGCCTGTGGAGCAGAAGAGCAGACATGCTCCCTTTCTGGCATTTGACCCCGAATTGACCCGAGTTACCTGAGTTACCTTCAAATCCAGTGTCAGGAGGGAATCTCCAATAACTGAACCTAGAGAAATTTAAGAATGCCGATGAAAAACCATGAAGGTGGGGGGAGAATCAGGATCTGTTAAAGTCAGATTTTTTATTCTTTTATCAGAAACTAAGCTCTCTCTTTCTCTTTTTTTTTTTTTTTTTTTTAAAGATTTTATTTATTTATTTGACAGAGAGAGACACAGCGAGAGAGAGAGCACAAGCAGGGGGAGTGGGAGAGGGAGAAGCAGGCTTCCCGCCGAGCAGGGAGCCCGATGCGGGGCTCGATCCCAGGACCCTGGGATCATGACCCGAGCTGAAGGCAGACGCTTAACGACTGAGCCACCCAGGCGCCCCTCTCTTTCTCTTGTATTAAGAACAAATGCCTAGATTATTTCACATTACCCCTCAGCCTACATTGGGCTCCTTCACATTTTTAGAATGTCTTTATTGAGATCCTAATAGGCAAGGTTGTTTTTTTTTTTTTTTAATCATTTTCTTCCTTTTGTTTTTACAATAAAGCAAAAGGAAATATGATTTATCCACTTAATGAATATTTATTTGTTAGGCAGCCTGTCAAGTTCCATTAGAATCCGGGCCAGGAATCAAGGTCAGTAAGACTCCATCCCTGATTCTCCTAGAGTTTGAGGCCCATCCTAAGAGGCAGATGTGCAAAAGAGAAGGATGTTGGTAGTGAGGGAGAAGTCTGGGGTTTGTACCAGGAAGATTAGCAGCCCAGAGGCAGCTCCCTGAGGAGGTGACATGTCTGGGGAGCAGATTGGCCTCAGACAGCAGGTTTGAAAGTCATGAAAGATCAAAGGTCTGTGAGCTTTGTCGGTTTAGGGATATATTTTCTGTGTCACCGTAATAAATTTTGAACTGATCCCTGTCACGGTTGCCTAATTTATGAAATGGAATAACCTCATTGATCATTCCTACCACATCTGATAAACCTCATCCATGTGTGGCCTGAGCTAACTTGCCAGTTCTGGCTACAGCTGCACGAATTGCCTGGGGAGCAGGTGCGGAAGCCCCCAGCCTGCAGTGGCCGGTGGCTGCTTGGAGGACCCCACCAGAGCTCAGCTTGTGCAGAAGGCGGCGGGGAAGTCAGCATCCCTGCGGCTAGTCTCCAACGAGGGTTTTGGCTTCCATGCCGACCCCCCCCCCACCGCCGCCGGACATGTAAATGCTACATTTAGACCTCTGATTGTGCTTTTGTGAGTGGAGTTTTTCCTTTAAGAAGCTTTTCTTATTCTGATGGAACATTTATTCAAAGTAAGACCTACTCTGTCCTTTCTACAAGTCTTTATGAGGCTTAAGCCTAGGAACAGTTCGCTGTGAAACATCTTTGGTGGTTATTTTTTTTTTAATGCTACCATGTCCTGTCTGACATGATATAATTCTTTAATAAGTATTCGATGTGATCCTTCAGATGTATCGGAGCGTTACAATATATTAAAGGATAACTTGGAACCTTATAATTAAACCATTTACTTATAAGATTTTAAGTATCAAGTTAGAACAGTTTTCTGCAAAACATAAGTGGCTGTTTTATGAATGTATTTGTAACAAATTATTTCCTGTCCAAATGAGGAATCTTTTTTACCGGAAATGGTAACTGAGTATATTATTAGATACAAAGTTTTTCTTTTTCCTATAAAAAAAAAAAGCAATTTTCTTGAGGAAAATTGGGGCTTGCACATCTCCTCCCCCCCCACCAACTCAAAGTAGCTTAAGTCAAACATGGAATTTGTTGACTTATATGCTAGGGAAATCCGAGGGGGAAGCTGGCTTCCATGGGGACTCAAGTGTGCTCTGTATATTGGCCTCATTTTCTCTTGGGTCTGAAAGACAGCTACAGCAGCCCTTACAGCATTGACCCTGCAAGAAAGGAGACCCTCTTTTTTCTACTGTTGCTAAATCAGGTCTTAGGAAAGGCATTCCTTAGGAGGGGGTGCCCTGGGTCAAGTGCCCATTGCTGTGGACAGGGGAGTGGGGGTCCTTGCTGGCCCTATCTTGCAGTGAGGGGAGGGTGGGGCAGGCTGATGGGGAGAGAGGAAGGATTCCCAAGTGAAAAGGCAGACACAACCCTCATATGTGCTGGTAGGGCCTCCCATCATTTGGTGGTGTCGGGGGATGGGAGGCTTGTGTTCAGGCTGGTGCCGGCCTGGAGTACGCACAACAGGAAGGAGCGGTACCAACAGTATCTCTGCTTGTCTCCTTCCTCCTCCTGGCAGGACTCAGGTGCGCCTTGAGGTTAAGGGCTGAACTCAGCACTTCTCAAACTTGGTTTCTTCAAGTACCTGAGTGGCAGAGAAGTATGAACTCATGCTGTGGTTGTGGGGGCAGGGGAGCAGCCAGATAGTGTCCCACACAAGTAATGGAGATGACATGACTTTCTTCACTGCTTTATAAGCTGTGGGAGGGGATTCCCCAAGGGGAGGGGGTGCCCAGAATTCTTTCTGTGACATTTTCAGGTTCTTGGTGGTGGAAAGATTTTGTAAGTTTGTCTTCTTGGTGAGAGGGTGTCCCTGGGATTGCGTGGTAGCTTAGAGTGTTTTCGGGGAAATACTCATCAAAGGACTTTCTCAGTGAACAACTGGCTGGTGATGATCTTTATTTTATCACGAATTTCCATCACACATGAACAAAGCTAGAGTCTCAGCATTCTCACAAGCACCATCTTCATCTAACTCTCAAGCTCCCTTTTTATCGCAACAGTTTTGTCTTATGCACTGAACAAATCTGTCTTGGCAAAGTATCTGCTGAAGAAGCCTGCCTTTGAGGCCCCTCTTTATTTTAGGTGAATTCATTTACTTCATCTATATTTTTACTCTTTGTTGCATCATCTTTTTACTTTTTGAAGAAAAATAGCAAGTTCCACCCTGAGTTTGGAAACCTACCTTCCTTCATCTTTCCTTGGTAAGCCAGAGCCCAGTAGTGTTGAGTAAGCCTTGAAAATCACTTTCCAGTTCCTTACAAATTTGTCTAAAGGGAGGGTTTAGAATCCAAACCATGGTTCAGTTTCTTGGGTTTGTTTTTTCCATTTTCACCAGCCTCTAGTGCCCTGATGACGTGGCGTGTGGGGACCCTGAAGCGAGCTGGGGCCTGGACCTGATCCGCCTCCCACCCTCTTGCCTGGAGATGTGGCCCCATGTCACTTCACATCCAGTGTCCCCCTCCCCGCCCCCCCAGTACCACTCGCTAAAAAATTTAGCAAATCTTGCTGAAAAAAATCTCTGTCAGTTTGGCCTCAGCATGTCCTGAGTTATCATGAAAAATATAGTGAGTTCAATTTTTTTTTTTTTTTTTTAAGATTTTATTTATTTGACAGACACAGCTAGAGAGGGAACACAAGCAGGGGGAGTGGGAGAGGGAGAAGCAGGCTCCCGGCTGAGCAGGTAGCCCGATGCAGGGCTTGATCCCAGGACCCTGGGATCATGACCTGAGCTGAAGGCAGACGCTTAACAACTGAGCCACCCAGGCACCCCGTGAGTTCAATTATTAAAATCCATTCTTTTATTCAGCTATCAGACAAAGAAAAGGGCCGAGTTAAATCCAGCCTGTCGACCAGTTGTTCAGATTTGTCTTTCCAGCCCATTAAAATACAGTTTTACGGTGTCATTCGATGAGGGTGCTTTTTCAGCTGGGCTGTCTCTTCTGTGCTTAAACAGGTGCAACCACATCAGGCATAGAGCCTCACCACCTTGTCACCCGTTAGGCCGTTTCTTGATTCTGAAACAGAGCTTGAAGAAAACTTTAAGCAATTTTTAATTTGTTAGTATGAATGAGCTTCCCATTGTCTACACCTAGCCACCTAGACTTTTTTTTTTAATACAAAATATGGGATTTATTTTCCTTCAAAACCCCTTTTTTTAGAGTAAGGTGATTGAGGAGCGTTTTTCTCATGGGAGATGTCAAGGTTATTCACCCTCTCAAATTACAAATTGGTTAGCGTGCCAATTTCTTGTAAAAAATTTCCCACAAATTCCAAATTCTTCTTTAGTTTTCCTTTTCTCTTTGGATATTATTAAGAAAGCATTAAATTGTATTTTGGGGGGTGCCTGCGTGGCTCAGTTGGTTAAGCGTCCACTCTCAGCTCAGGTCATGATCTCGGGGTCCTGGGATCGAGCCCTGCATCAGGTTCCCTGCTCTGGGGAGCCTGCTTCTCCCTCTCCCTCTGCCCCTCCCTCTGCTTGTGCTCTCTTGCACACGTGCTCTCTCTCATGAATAAATAAAATCTTTGAAAAAAACTAAAAAAATAAAATGTATTTTGGGAACCACTCGCAATGCAGCTGCAATGTAACCACAACAGTAAATACATTAATTTTTGTTATTCCCATCCTTGTATGCACAGGTACATGTCTTCTTGCTGGGTGCAGTGGTCACCACCCATTACAGTTCTCAAGGGTCTCTCTACGCAACAGGGGAGATGGTTGTCTTTCAGGGACCTCATTGGACTCCTTAACCTATCATAGCATCTAGAAGCTGGAATTTCAATTATATAATAAATACAATTATATAATTCTGTGGCTTGGGGCAAAATACTCTCTGTCTTAGCCTTGCCTCTAAAATGGGAATAATATGTAATGATGAATGAAGATTTGATGAATGTTGGTAATGAACTTGCGCAGGCCAACACATGTATTTCCATATGCACTTCTGTAGCAGCCACTGTTATTCTGGCTTTCCTCATGTGTGAAGACATCATATTGAAAAATACTTTGGGGAGAGGGACAAAAGTCTGGAATTCACAGGGTCTAGATTGCAGTAAGGCCTAGGCCACCCTTCTCTCCAACGACAGCTCCATCCGGTCTCCTCTTTCTTTGCTTCTTGTGCGTGACACCATTCTTGTTTGGTGCCCAGGCTCCTCTTTTCCCCTACTTCTCCAAGTAGCTCTAGAAGAATACTGCCCTTTTAATAAGAAATTGAGCATTTTTATTTGAAGAACCAGCCAGTGAGAATGGACTTGTTGATGTGTTCACAACTGAAATTTTCTTTGCGGTATATATGTGTGTGGGCCAGGAGAGAAGAGAGTCTCCCAGAAGGTTTTTTTTTTTTTTCCTTCTTCTCCTCTCTCTGCATTTCCTCTCCCCATCTCCCAAATAAATACACAAAACAGAGGTCCTGTATGGACTCCGGAGCCTCACTGCCTCACGTGAATCCTGGCTTGGCTCTGATGCCTGGACCAGTTGCTAAACAGCTCTGTGTCTGTTTCCTGATCTGTAAAATGGGGATGAGGACAGTTATACCTCAGAAGATTATTACGAGTTGTAAATGAGTTAACATATGGAAAACACTTTGAGTGCCTGGCACTATGTGAGTGTTAGTAATCATTAAGCCCGAACCATATGGGTCATATCTATTCTGGAGTAATGGTTAGGAAAAAGGACTTTGGAATGCTACGTTCTGAAGTATTATGTGTTCTATATTTTCACAGGAAAAAAAAAAAAAGAATTCCTTATCACAGTTCTAGGTGGAAAGAATCAGCTCTAATTAGGGAAAACATCTAATGCAGCCTCCCTCAAATTTCAGCGAAAGTAGAAAGTTGTTATACTCTGTATGTAGCAGAAAAAATGATAACTAACCACCTGTACATTTTGTTTATGATGAGCAACTGTGCTGCATGCTTGACACTTAATGCTCTAAGAATCTTAGGAGTTTCCTATACCCATTTTACAAAAGAATGAGGAGGTTTGGAGAGGTAAGTGACTTGCCCTAGTTGGGAAGTGGCTGAGCATGTCTGGCAGATTCCTGAGCCCACCTGCTTCGATGGCTGGGAAGACTGCCCAGCAGAGCAGGGGAGAGTGAGTCTGGTTTCTTATCATCTTAATCACATCATGTCTTAGGGCTGATAGTAAGTCTAATAATATCCTTCCTTTTAAAGGCAGCCTTAATGTTGATGAACGTCTGCCTCCAAATGAGTTGGCAAAATTAAGGAGCCAAATTCATGATTTCTTGTTTCCTGTGATTTGATCAAGCTTCCCTGCAAAAGCCGCCACCTCCCCGCTGCCTTTAGACCCGTAGAACAACTGAAGTTCTTCCCAAAGGTTGATAGTAACTTGCCTGAGTGAACTAGAGCAAGGACTCCTCTGGCCCTTGAATTTCCAGTTGTATATTGGCCAACACACTTCCCACTGCTCGCTCACTCCATTCCTGGCAGGGGACCACTGCAGAAGGCTCATCTGATGGATGAAGCAGGAGTCTCAAATATCTGAGGGGTGGTTTTAAGCTTATTCTTCACATTCTTAGATCATAGTCGTGACATAATTCATGTGTCTCCAGTAGAGCATGGCAGACATTCCACATCTTCCCTCTTCAGCCTCTGGTGGCTGTGGGAGCTGGGACTTTGTTGTCCTTCCTGGAAAGAACTTTAGTCACATCTTAATCTGAGCCATTCATTTATGCTCATTTGAGAGATAAGCAAATTTGACAGCAATACCGAGTTGATAATCTTGGTCTTGACCTTTGAGACAGGATTAGTAAACAAACTGAATCATGAATTGTTTATTATTTTGGTCACAGAAGCTGGAAAGTCCCTAATAAGTGAATTTTTAACTTATTATCCCACATATTTTAAGTTGTTCCTCATTGATTAATTAGATTTGTACTATTGTTACAGATTTGAAAAGCAAAAGAAAAAATATCTTTCTGTTAAAGAATGTTGCAATTTTATTTAATGGAAGAAATATTCTCTTATTCTTCTAGAAGAAAATGTTCCACTGAATAATTGATGCTTCTAAAATAAAGCCTTGTGTTTTTATGATACTAGAATAGCTTTCATTATCTAAGTGAATGTTAGCCCTGAATATTAACTATTTTCATGTAATAAATATTTTGAACATAGGAAAACTCAGCAAACTTGATTGTTCTCAGGTGAAGTTTGGACCACAAATTATACAGAGCCACAGATAACTGCAGGTGAAGAACTAATCACAATATGCAAATCAGCTACTATTAAGAAACTTAAGATTTTTCCATGGTTTTGTTCATGTAAAATAGGATGTAAAACTAGAAACTTAATTATTAATTCAGGATGGCAAATACATTGTTGTATTTTCACACGTTTTAGGAGAATTGAGACGAATATAGTCATTGCTCATTGGTGATTTTGTAACCTTTGTTTTTATTTTGTATAAAATAAAATATGAAATGCGTTATTTTTGATGAGGGGGGCAAAATAAAAACACAGTGCCCCCTAGTATTTCATAGTCTGGATCTGAACTTCCTGCTTCTAAAATGTATGCTTGGCTTGAAATGATATAAATATCCTTCACATTACTGATTTATATTTAAGAAATTCTTTCTGAAGATTCTACAGCAGGTTCTTGTTATCCAAGGATAATTGGAACCAGAAAAAGGCCATTTAAAGTGAATCTACTTAAGTGGGGACCAAAATTTCATAATTTAATGAAATGAAGCTTTGGGACTTTATTTTACAAAAAAAAATAACCTGAAAAATATGAAAATAGATTTATTTTAGTTTACGTTTAACAAAATTTATATTATCATTTTGACCATGGCTATCTCTTAGAATGAGCAATGCAAAAGTCAGATGTTGAGTGTTTTGAGAGGAGTAAATTTTTGGACAGAATGTATGACTGTATATTGTGGTACTTTAAATCACATTTGACACTTACATCACATCTTCAAGATGGGCTAGTTTTACAAAAATACTCGAGGTCTTAGTCATTTTCCTTTGGGCCTTTTACGTTCTTTAATATTAAACTCCCTCTGTATTAAAATCCCTATCTTGCACCAACTTAAAATTTTTCTCTGAAATGATTGTTTCCACATCAAACTGCTCAGTCCCCATTTGCCATTGTTTTACCTGTTACTGCGGAAGTTCTCTGATGTCATTTTGATTAACCTCATGAAATTCTGTATTTGCGGGGCAAGATTTGCAGCCTTTGCTGTGGACACATGTCGTTCCATGGGAGGTACAAGACCCCCACTCACAGGATCAGGTGTAGATGCTGGCTGTGGACGAGGATGGAATTTTGAGTGGGGACTCAAGTCATAAAATGGTTGGTTATTAGGAAATATTTTAGTGTTTGGAAAACATGCTTCCCCAAAAAAGCTCATAACTGTAGGGATTTGGATGGTGACTACTCAGATAAGGAGGATCCCTGATTTATTTGTATGAATCCCTTGCAGTGTGCTGGAGAGAAAAGAGGACAGATTCATGAGTGGGGAGGTTCCAGGGCTCATCTCCGCCCTTCCAGTGAATAGCTGTATGCTCATGTTATTGGCCTGATGTGGGACTCCATCCCAGAACCCTGAGATCATGACCTGAGCCGAAATCAAGAGTCAGTTGCTTAACTGACTGAGCCACCCAGGTACCCCTGAAATGTCAGGTGTTTTAAGCTTGGCAAGAGCTCCATCACTGTTTCCATAGACTCCTAGAATGTAATAGTCAGTGATCATCTTCCTCTTTTAGTTTATTTGCACCGTATATGTATGTATGTTATACTTTCATAATTTCCACGGCCACATCCATATGCAGCCATACTTTTGGTAAAGTTGTGATCAGCAACTTTGTGATCAGCAACAATGTGAAATTCTCCTTTCAGTAGTTTCTCTCTTCTAAGTGTTCACCTATATATTGTAATCTTAATAATTCTCTTTTTCACATGTACCTGTTCTATTGGCTGCCTGATAGTCCGTGGAGTAAATGTGTTAATACACTTAAATATATCCTGACCATTGGGCAACTGAGCATCTCCAGAGGCTAGACTTTGTGGGGGGGTTTGGGGCCCTGTCACCGTAGACATCTCTGTAGGTCGACAGTTTTGTAAAAAGGGCTTCTCACATGTGTAGCATGCTTCTGTGTGCATTTTGGTACCTAAGGGCCTTTTGCTCCTGCTGTACACAGGACAAAAACAAACCAAGGCAAAGCATCTGGCTTAAGTGAAGCTGGAGATGGGTGAAACAAGGAACACTGGAAAAACATTGTCTTCTGCTGCTGCCAAGCAGGACAAACAGATATCCTGGGGAGTCTGGCATGAAATAACGAAGCAGGTGGAGGAGACACAGAAACCCGGGTTCTGAATGATATCTTCAGATTCCAGGCTTTGGCAAGGGCAGCCACCCTACCCTACACCTTGTACTGGATCACCTGGGAAGGTTGGTGACTTCTGGCTTCTTGAAGTTGCACTCAGTCTGGTCCAGAGAACAGGGCTGTCAGTCATCACTGGAGGGGAGACAGTCCCCAGAGGCAGATGTCCTCACAGCAGTAAAACATCCACAAACAGAATTAGATAATCCTACAGTTATTAAAAATCACAGCACTTTTCATTTTAGTGCAAGATCTTAGAAATTTTCAATGCATCCTTGGCGGGGGGGTAATAGTTTGTCCATCCGTTATAATTCGATTTGCTGCCTTCTTATCAAGATAAAGGAAGCATAATTGGTACTGGTAAGATCTACTTTGGTCTGTGGATGTTGACCTTCCTCTGCAGATGTGGGTGAGCTGTTTGCAATGCTTGTTTGACATAATTTGCAATAGTACTGAGCTGGTTATTGGGCAAGAAAGGGAACTGTGTGCTGTAATTGGGGTTCCCTTGATTGCTTGCAGTAGCTAATGGCAAATGTTTCAAGTTAGGTCAGGTTAAAGTAGATTCAATCAAGACAATTTTAGTCATGATTTAAATTACCAAGTAGAAAAAACAAACTAGAGAATTATAGAAATTGTGTGTCGATTTCAAATTCTTCTGTGCAAGGTCATATGGGAATGAGGGATATTGATAAAGAAAGATGTCGTCCAATATTTTCAGAGGTTAATATATGCAAACTGGTTTATTCCATCTCTCATGTATGTATATTTCTCAGTTTTGGAAATGACATCCTATAATTTTTAAAACTAACGCCCCCACCTTAGTGTAGGTACATTGGAGACCAGAAGGAATGGTGAATTCTTTTTGAATTTCGAATACCACAATGAAAGGTAATTATTGATGATTTCAGAATGTGTTTGCAATATTGATGTGTAGGTCAGCTGCAAAAGCAGCAAACAAAAAACTGAGAATTGTAGATATTTTCTCTCACACACAAAAAATAACTGGTACTGTTCTGAGTTAGATAAGTGATTCAAAAACAAGCACCCAAACAAAAACTTAGCATATCTTCTTAAATCAGCTTTTCCAGATAGGCATACCTGAGGATGAAGGTGTGACCCAGCTGAGCATTTACTCCTTTCCTTAGACCGCATGTGTCCCATGGCCATTCTGTGTCATAGCCCCACATGCAGAGAGAGAATGTTGGAATTTCCAAGATGTGTTATAAATGACTGCTAAAGTACAGGGACTAATTTTAATCACACATAAATTTGATAAAACATAATAGCCAGCTGCCTTAGCCCCTATCCCGGTCCCAGCTTCTTGAAGCCCCATGACAAGTGATGGCCTCACCCTGATGAGACTCGTTCTCTCTCAGGCTTTTTTCTCACCTACTGTCTCCCTCAAGGTTATCTTTCTGAAGTCCATTCACCATATTTTGTTCTTAGGGACAATCACAATTCCTGCTTGCCAATTCTCATTTTATTCATCCTATCTTCTCAAAATTATTCTACTTAATGATGTTTAAATTCATACTGATCTACTTTTTTAGTCATATCGGTCCTAGGGCCAGTGGGTTGAGGATATAAAGAAACATCTGGAGGGGTGCCTGGGTGGCTCAGTCGATTAAATTGTCTGACTCTTGTTTTCAACTCGGGTCATGATCTCAGCATTGTGAGATCGAGCACCACAACGGGCTCTGCTCTGGGTTTGAGCCTGCTTAAGATTCTCTCTCTCCCTCTGCCCCACCCCTTGTTCTCTTAAAAAAAAAAAAAAAAGAGGGGGGGAAACATCTGGAGAATTTTTGAAACCCCTGACTGTCTAATGAACAGGTTGCTTGCCTTGAAGAAGATCTTCACTGATGGAGATATTTCAGTAGAAACTGCACACCTGTCTGATGAGACGTTTTGGAAGGGGAGCCTGGCTGAATTGGGAAGACGGTTTTCTAGGCTTATTCAAACCAAAGGGGATTGATCCTACAATTTCTCAACTGATGACCCAAAGGAAGTGAAGTGTTTGTTTTGTTTATTTTCTTTTCACACATTTAAAAAATTAAGCAAAGGTATTCAACTTGATTATTGCACCTGGAATTTCTGGTGCATTTATCATCATGCTTTGGAGGTACCTTTCTTTAAACCCTCATTCTTAAGCGTATTTCCTGAATGGCTCACTCTTAGCCCTCATGCTCTTGGAGGGCGGTCTGGAGAGAGGATGGTTTTGTGCATGTACTTTCCACCGTGGTGAGGTGCGCAGGGTGCTTTCAGAGCAGAGTGCCTTGGAGGGAGAGGGCCTGGCAAGGCAAAGAGCACTCTGCATTTGGCTTCCAGGGGAGGTCTTAGTGCAGGTGAATCAGGGATTTCACCTGATAACTGGGAGCTACGCAGGGGGAAAATGTGATAAAAAGCTGTCTGAAGTGGGCGGTATGTGTTTTACTGGGTTGGGAGGGATAAGATAACCATGAGTTGATTATAAACCTGAGTGTTAGGAGGATCTTAACATGACTTTTGAACCCCACCTGCTCTGGCCTTCTTGAAACCCTAGTGTCTCCCTCCCATAGCCAAGCCTCCTTACCATTCCAAGGGGACAGCAGCAGAATAGTCATCAAGCACGAGATAAAGCACGATGTGGTAACCTTTTTTGGAAATATCTGTATGTCCCATCACCATGCCTGGACATAATATATACTTGAGCCTGTAGAGGCATATTTGAGTTTTAACGAAGTTTCTAGGCTCCTGTTTCCTCATGGAGCCTCCCTTATTCCAACAAGATGCATTTTCTCCTCCTTCCTTCTAAATGCAGCATCACTTTGTCCTTACCTTATGCCACTGGTTTAGTTCCTTTTGTTAATTATGTGTTGAAAAGTTGTGTCCTCATTTACCACGGGAATGTTACCTCCATGAGGCAAAGGATTTCTTTTTGTTTCATTGGCTACTTACTGCCAAGAGCCTAGAACAGTGCCTGGTACACAGTAGGTGTTCAATAAACATTGACTTAATGATGTAATAAATGCGTCTCCCTGACCAAATCAAAAGTTCCTTGGGGATAGGACTAGTCCCTTCATTCCATGAATTTCTTGGTGGACTGACATAGTGGCTGTGTTCCCTGACCAGAGGTTTGTGGGCTGTGCTAACCCACCCTTGGTCCTCTCTCATGGAAGGTGAGAGGGAGTGTGTTGTATGGTCACTATATCGAGGACCATAGGTTACGCTATCTACTTAAAGCATCAGAGATTCTTCCCAAATAGACATGGAAGAAGTGCAAAAGCCAAGACCAGCATTGGTGTCCATGGCAAGAGTTTTTTACTTGTTGGGTTCACCCGTCCCTCCCAGGAAAGCTCTCTGATGGTCTGCAGGGCGGGGGTGGGGGGACAGCAGGAAGGGCGTGTGCTGGTTGTCACAACTGAGTCTTCCCCTCTGGTCAAGTCTGAGAGGAAGTGTGTGGTAAGTCACATGGAGGCAGAACGTCTGGCCTATCTAAGAAGCCCTGCCTCTATTTAAGTAAATGGATGAGCTCAAAGGAGCACAGAGAGGAGAAGCTTTATTGCAATGCATACAATTTGATTTATAGCAGCTATGAAGTCTGGCTGATGGAAGAATCAAATCCAATTCTGATGATCTAATAATATCTTTGTGTAGGTGCCCTGAGGGTAAGTTTTGGTTTTTGGCTTCCACTCCCAGGTGATCACAGGGAAGAAGGAGGTAGGCAGACTTTTCCAGAGCCTTGAAGCTGAGCGAAATTATCAGAAAAGGAAATTTTAGGTACAAGGATTTTAACTTTAAAGCACAAGAGTAGTTACCTTTCGGTCAGCTGATGAGTGATTTTGAGACAATCATGAGATGTTCATTTAATGAAACCATAGCTCCTTGTCTTCTTCTTTTCCCTTTCTGTTTCTCTCTCTCTCTCTCATGAACAGATGCCATTCTGACTTTAGAAATTGTCCTGCCTTTGCATGTTTGTGCTGAGGTAGCTAGAGTCCATCTCCTCATCACTAAGTGCTTATGAAGCTGTCGTTCTGTGTCACACACTTGCTGCCAACCTGTCTTCCCTGCCCTCCTGCATGTGCCTGAAGTCTCACCCAGAAAGCCTGTCCTCTTACAGCCATGCTGCTGGACTCCACCAGTTCCATTCTCCCTGTACCATCCCCTTTCTGGTGTTACCGGTCAAAATCCTATTCCCTACCTGCTCCACCTCCACAGAGCTCACCTCCTTCCAGCCCTGTGGTGTTCTGCGCATCTCTCAGCCCTCATCTCCTGCCCTGTGACAGCTCCGGTGGGGGAGCCCAGCAGGTAATGTCTTGGCGTGCTGGCCCAGTCGGGAGCCTCATCTGCAACCACCTTCTAATCCCTCCCCCTTGCTTTGCTGTTCTTGATCTTGCATGGAACTCTGTCACCCTTCTGAAATGCCTGGGGTACTTGTTACAGCTGGAATCTTTGGCTGTAACCCCAGGGCTAACATCTAGAGTCCCAGCCTGGCATAGAGGGCCTTCGGATGCAGGCTTCCATCCCCCGCCTCATTGCGCCATGTTCTAGTAATGCATAATTACTATCTGCCTTCTGGAAATAGGCTCAGTTTCAACCTTGTGGCCTTGTACATGCTGTTCCTACCACCTGGGATGCATTTTCCCTTCCTTCCCAATGGGATAAATCTAACTGATCCCTAAAGGGGTCATTCAGGAGCCTCCTCCAAGAAGCCAGCTGGGTCAGGTGCACTTGTTGGAGGTAGAAGAGGTGTGGGCCCCACTGGACAAAACCCATATTACAGCATGGGCCAGACTATGTGTTTTAGAAGCTGATCTCCTCAGGTAACAGACTTCTATAAAGGTGGGTCTGGACCCCTGGCCTGTAGCAGTGCACCTAACACACAGTTGTTTAGAAAATGTCTGGCTTTCTCCTCACACGTCCTTAGACCTTCCAACCTATACTCAGTGCTTCTTATTTTAGGTTATTCTTCTTCTAATAAAATATTTAATAAAAAAGTCCCATCTTTTTTTAGGAATGCAGAGAGGAATAGAGCATGTAGATTGAGGTTGCCACTCTTTCTTAAAGCATGGCTTCGGTGGCCTTACTAGCTGCTTCTATTCTCACAAGGATATGTAATCACCACTACATCTGAGAATCCAGGAAAAGTCAGCAGAGCAAGAGAATCCCTCTGTTGCCTACAAACAGCTGCAAACCCAGGGTTTCTGATTTTGCACATGGGCCACTACAAGCACACCACAGCCAGGAGGTGGCCATGCATTCAGCTTCAAGGTCCCCTCATCCTAAAATGTGGGAGAACCACAGGAGAAGCAAAGGAGGGCACAGAGGGCGCTGGTGTCTCAACATTCACCAAGCTCTGGAGGCTTCTACTACATTTAATTATTTCTGCTCGGACAAAAGCTTGTTCTCTATACTCCAGGTTAGCATTGCTATGTTGTGCTGGACATAACTCCTCTAGCTTCCCTCCGCCGTACGTCTGTCATGCGCAAATGCAGGGCTCCAGCAAGATCCTAGACCTGTGGTCTTCCATGCAGGGCAGACTTCGGCTTCACGATGGGGATCTGTCCCAGTATGAAGACTAAAGCCTTTCCAATGGCGTTAACCTGTTTCTCATAAGCATGTCTTCACGCATAGACTGAGGGGTTGAGGCAGGATGATCTCTGGGGTGTCTTCTTGCTTGCGCATTTTGGGGTTCTCTGGATTGAAGGTAGAGTGTTAAGACATGAAGGTGGGTGGGGGCAGCAAGCATGGATGAACTTCTGGAGGATTTTACCCGAGAGCACAGGTAACAACGGGAATGTTGTTCGAACGGGAAAGGCAGTTCTTTTCCCTCTGTCTTCATGGAATCTGGGCGGCTGACCAGAAATAGCCAGTGAAACTATGTCCCAGCTGTCGCTTATAGTGACACTAAGCATATGGGGCTGGGCAAGCCTGGTTCCCCTGAGAGAATTTATTTCTTTGGTTTGGGGATTTTGCGGTGCGTGGCAGAGAAAAGGAGCAAGGGAAATGGAAATCTTCCAGCAGTTTTCACTTCTCATGCCTAGAAACGTGCCTAGGGGATGGAAAGTGAATGCACTTTTGGGCAACTGTGTCCTCAGGGTGGCAGCTGAGCTGAGGGGGAGAAAGGAAGAGGGAGAACTTGTGGAATAGGATGCTGGATGTCTGAGACACATAAAGAGAGGGTCAGTACAATTCAGTCTCTCAAGTTTACATTTGTTAACTTTGAAATTGTAAAAATGATCACAGTTTAAATAGCAATTGTTAAACACCCAGTTGATCAAGTATTTTATAAACCTTTGTTCTGAAGTATTCTTAAGGTAAGTGATCTCTAGCCTAGTGGACAAACAGGTTCTGATGACCTGGGATGAACTCCTGTACAAGTGACTAGATCTGATTCCCAGTAGATGCTTCCAATACCCAAGGGTCACAACTGTATGCCGATAGGAAAACAGTTGGAAAATCTGCTCCATACAGCCAAATGGGCACTCCATCCTAGGTGGATGCCAGCTGGAATGGAACCCTCTGTGTGGCCAAATGCTGTTGTCAAAAACAGAAGAGCTGGCTCTGGCTCCCCCCAGCCAGTGTCCAAAGAGCCGGCTGCTGTGGCCCCCTGAGGTGACATCTCAGGGCCCAGAATGACCTCCCTTGCCCCGCTTGAGCCAGCCACACCACCTGGTTCTTTCCACTTACCTTCTATGACAGGAAATCTCTACAGGAAATCTCTACAGGACGCCAGAAATATGTCTTTTTTTTCACTGTCATGGTCAGAGACTGCTTAGTCTTTGCTTAGCTGACTAGTGTCTACTAAGTATTTGTGTTTAGCAAGTTAGGCAGTCTTTGCTCTCAAGAGATTTATGGCATGCACATGCACACGTACATCCACACGAACACACCCCTCTGTTCTTTGAACTTTAAACTATATTTTTTAAAATATTTATTTATTTGACACACACACACACAGAGCACAGGCAGGGGGAGCAGCAGGGACAGGGGGAGAGGGAGAAGCAGGCTCCCCGCCAAGCAGGGAGCCCGATGCAGGGCTCCATCCCAGGACCCCTGATATCATGACCTGAGCCGAAGGCAGACGCTTAACCGACTGAGCCACCCAGGCGCCCCACTGTTCTCTGAACTTCAAAAACAATGAATGAATGTATGTTGAGGTAACGGAGAAGTAACAGCAACAGGACAGAGATGAATACGTTTTTACTATAATTAACAAATCTTAGTGTCACACGTGGGCAAAGGGGGGTTTTATCCCTCACTAGAATAGAGGGATGGAAGACAGGGCATGGCTGTCCCTCCATTTTGGGGTCGGGGCAGACCGGAGAAAAATCATTAGCTTTATTATTAAAACAATTGAGAGGGTGGATAGAACCTAGTTTGATGAATGGGAATGGCAACTTTGTACGGTGGCTCACGTGGAAGGACAAAGACCATGTGCTTCTCGGAGGTGCTGGGGAGGAGCAACATTCCAGCAGGTGGGAGGACTGGCGTCTAGGAGTGATGGTGTTCCAGGTTTCACGCTGGGTCATATATGTGACCTGGCCTCATTGACCTGACTGCTCCAAAGCTATGTGTGGTAGGAAGACTCTCACAGCTCCCTAAAGAATCATGGCTCATGACCTAATCTCTGGAAGCTGTGACTGTGTTGGGTGACATGGCAAAGAGGAATTAGGTTGCTGGTCAACTGATGTTGAGAGATGGGAAGGTTCCCATAGGTGATCTGGTGGGTCCGATGTAATCACAGGGTCCTCTGAAGTGAAGGAGGAAGGCTGGAGAATCAGTGTCAGAGTGATGTCATGTGATAAAGTCTGCAGTGTCTTTGCTGCTTTAAAGATGGAGGAAGGGGCCACAAGCCAAGGAATGCAGGTGAGCAAAGAAATGGATTCTTTCCATAGAGCCCCCAGAGGAATGCAGCCCTGCCAACACTTGACTTTTAGCTGAGTGAGACCCACTTTAGGCTTCTAACCTCTAGAACTATAAGATAATGAATTTGTGTTGTCTCAAGTCACCAAATATGTAGTAATTTGTTGTAGTAGCAACAGGAAACCATCCAATATGGAAACCTGTCTCTATTTTGGAAACATGAGACCCTTTTAGTTATTTATGGAATATCATACAATGGAAAACTAATGGAATATAAGTAACTCAAAGAAGAAGCTTGTCAAAATTAATTCTAAGATCTCTTTAAGCTCATTTGTTTTATTAGTGTGAGGGCAAAAACTTTATTTCTTTCCTGTTATATCGTCACTGCCTAGTTCAGTGCCTGACTCATGAATCTTCAAATGAATGGATGTTTTTTAACTAAATCCATGAAAAACCAAAATGACTATATTTTCAAAGACATTATTTTATGCTAAAGTATATCACTAATATTAGAAATCTAAATTCAAGCTCTTGTTATAGACAAAGAAAATCATACTTTACATTGCCATTTAAAGATGAGAGGCTTCAGGGGTGCCTGGGTGGCTCAGTGGGTTAAGTGTCTGCCTTCAGCTCAGGTCATGATCTCCAGGTCCTGGAATTGAGCCCCAAGTCAGGCTCCCTGCTCAGTGGGGAGCCTGCTTCTCCTCCCTGTGCCCTTCCGCCCACTCATGCCCACTCTCTCTCTCTCAAATAAATAAAATCTTTAAAAATATATGAGATGCTTGAGTAGCAATAGTATTTTTAAGTCGTTGGATTTAAGTGAGAGTCGTCATTATTTCTTTCTTGGGTTCTAGGAACTTCTTTGTACCTACACACGGTTGGAGTGTTAACTCGTTTCTCGCCTATTCGGTAAAACTGCTGTAATATGTAGCATGTTGTGACCTTAAGTTGGTGATCAAAAAAAATGTGCTCATTATTTATGAAACTCAGTTTGGAGAGTTTGGTATTTTTTACTAATGATATTATTAATGATCTTTGCATGGCATCTTTTAGAATTAGGAATATTTCTAGTGTTGATTTTCTATTTCTTTACTCATTCTTTGAAAAAAATCTTTGCTAGGATTTTGCTGTGTGCCAGGCCCTGGAGAAACAAAGGTAAATAAGATATGACACTTACTCTAAAGGAATTCACATTCTAGATGGGAAGAAAGGCAAGTGAGTAATGAGAATATGGGATACTCAGTGTTAAAATAACTTACGGTGCTAAGAGGAGAGAGCTTTCAGCTCTGCAGGGAGAATACTGCAGGAGGAGACATTTGAACCAGGAACTGAAGGACCAGGAGGTGGCTGGCCAGTAGAAGAAGGCGACATATATTAGTTGCCTACTGAATCTCAGGCACTGTACTAGGTGTTTTTGCATGTAACTCTGTCATTTAATTTTAACCGAGGAAAATGGTAATCTAGATAAGTAACTTTGCAACATCACACAGAGTAGGATTTACACGCATTGTCTTAAGAGTCATTGGTTTTAAAGCTGAGGTGGACAAACTTTCTGTAAAGGATCAGAAGTAAACATTTCAGGCTCCATGGGCTCTGTGGGTTCCCGTCAAAACTATTCAGCTTTGCGTGGTAGCATGGAAACAGCTATCGATAACAGGGAAATGAATGAGTGGGGCTGCGTTCCAAGAAAACTTTACTAAGAAAAAGAGGCAGTGGCCCCAAGCTAGTCCATGGGCTGCAGTTTGCTGACTCGTGTTCTAGAATGGCAATTATAGCCACCATTTTGTTTTGGAATATTTCTGGAGAGGGAGCTTTTAAGTTTCATTAGTTTCTCAAGTGGGTCAGTGACAGTTTCAGAATGTGTTAATAGAATCTCACCAAGAAGTGATAGCAGACTGGATTAATAATGGAGGTACAGACTGACCCAATTTTCTAACATTTCACATCGTTGTGGTTAATACTTAGCAGACCTCTGAGAATCCAGATATAATACATCTTTAGGTCATTATAGATGAGTCCAAAGAGAAAACCACACTAATTCATTCTTGGCAGAGGATTTGATATTGCGTGGGTATGTGTGTGTTTTAACTCTGAGATCTTAAAAAACAGAGATAGAGAAGATTTGTCTGGAACCATTGGGAAGAAATGAGGTAAATATCTAAATGGATGACCTGGGGGGAGCCTAGGGCCTAAAGCCTCACTGCTGCTGTCTTCTGGAAAGAGGCAGAAACATCTGGTTATTGTAACAGTGAGGGGCTATGTGAAGGAAGTCCTAAGTCGAGATTAGAAAGGCAGAATACATCTTGACATCTTAAAGCAACAAGCCAGAAAAAAATCTCTTTAAGAGCTGATACTTGGGAAAAGTCACTAAATTCAGAGATTTGAGTAAAAAAAAAATATTTTAGAGCAAAACAGTGAATTGTTTTAGAACAGATCTTTCCAAGGATATATCCGAAGAGATATAATGATGTAGGAAGACATCTGGAAAACCATGAAAGGACTTCCAGAATGTTACCAAGAGGAGACACCGAGGAGTTATGAAGTCCCCTTCCTGGCCCTGTATTTTCTGGGCCCTCCTAAAAGGACATTTTTCTCTTGGCTACTGATGAAGCTGAAGAGGTTATGGTTACTTTTGGGAGCTCATTTCTTTTGAGTAAAACCTTTAAAAAACCAAAAGCAGACTAAGTTTATAAGATGGTTTCAAATTTGGATGGTTCCAACTGGATTGAAACATTTTCTCACCAACAGCAACAGATTGAAAGTCATGTCTATGCCTGTTGTCTCCAGAGGTCCCCATGCTCAGCATCCCCAAGTGTGTTTTGATCTGATTTCCCATCAGGCTCTGTGCTGTTGAATTAGGAGAAAGAGGGAGGAAAAGATGGAAAATATGGGAGTGATATCTTCCTGGAAGACGTTGTACATATTAGCAGGCTACAGTTAGGCCAATCAAAACAATTTAAACTTTTCCTTGTGTTTTGGATCCCGGGCGCGAATCTTGTCTTAGATGAAACAGATGTGATCTGAGACGTGCACAGAGTCCCATAATGAGGGAGCTTCGCTTCGCTGGCCTTCCTGCTACTGCACCTCATTCTAGTTTGTGGGCATCAACCTTAATCCCGTTGTGCATTTCTGTTCCTGGCCTCTTCCTAGGTTAGATCCAGCTTTGGCAAACTCAGAAAGAGCTTCCTCATCATAGAAATCTTAGGGCAGGGGCACTTGGGTGATTCAGTCGGTTAAGTGTCTGCCTTGGGCTCGGGTCATGATCCCAGGATCCTGGGATTGAGCCTTGCATCGGGCTCCCTGCTCAGTGGGGAGTCTGCTCCTCTCCCCTGCTCGTGTTCTCTTTTTTCATCTCTCTCTCTCTCTCTTTCAAATAAATAAATAATCTTTTAAAAACAAAAAGAAATCCTAGGGCAGCTGAAGAACATAATCTGTGAAGCAGATAAATGCTTTGTTGTGGATTATGTCAAGCAAACAGTGTTTATATAAAAGGCCTTAACATGTAAACTAATTAGGGTCTTATAATTTGACTTCTGTTTCCCATCGGACGGAGCTCTTTTATAATGTGAATGTAGTAAAGAATAACCATATTCTTCAATCTTGCTGACATTCTTTTAGTAAGGATTAGATACAGGGGCTCTTCAAAGCATTGTGGATATATTTGATAAAGCTTTGAAGTTTTTATTAGCTTCACTGGAAATCTTTGTTTCCTGGAAAGTTCACTGATGGAATATATAGTTTCTTACAGAAATCCATTTCTTAGCTGTATATAGTAAATAACCTAGTCAGTGGGGATGCTATTGCAAGATAAAATTAATATCTAAACTGGTCCTGAGTCAACTCTTCCCCAGTAAAGCTTTTAAAGTCTTAGGGACTAATGATGTTTGGGTCAAAGTCACCTTTTCTTTATCTGAATTCGCCTCTCTCACTCCCTGGTAGGAATGTAATATACATTTTCTATGGACTCGCTTGGATGCTACTGAATACAGAACGAATCTGCACCATCCCAGCACCTTGCGTCTCAGTCAGTGGCACGTCATGCCCCTGCGCACCCATCTGGTTCCTTCTCACCTCCTCCACTGTCACTACCTCGTCCAGGACTGACTCTCTGCCCAGGCTGGGGTGGCCTCCTGTCAGGTTCTCCTGTCTGCTTCTTCTGGTTCACTTCCCCATCTACCTGCCCCTAGAGCCTATTTTCCTTAGTGTAACTACAGTTAATCTTTAAAACTAAATCCAGATCATGTCACAACCTTGCCACACCCAACAGTGGCTTCTGGTACCTCTGAACAAAACCCAAAGTCCTTCTTTGGCACAGGCCTGTCTGATCTGAGCCAGCTGTCTCTGACCAGCATTTTCTGCTTGGCTCCCCATCCACTCCTCCTCTCCCTCACCCCCTCCAGCCACACCGGCCATCTCACTTGTCCCTTGGACACCCAGTCACACTCCCATCCCAAGACTTGAGGATTTGCACTGTTCTCCTCTCCCCTTCCTGACCATTCTCCTTCCCCGTACTCACCAGCTTGCTTCCCCAAGTTCTTCCAGGTCTCCGCGGAGATACTTGTTCACTTTATCTAAACTAGAAGCCCCCCATTCTCTTACCCTGCTCCCCCCCAAGTGTTTATAAACCTACAGTCTATTATCAACTGATCAGTTTGATTCATGTCCTTATAATTTGTTTATTACTCCCGAGCGAACGTGAGCTCCATAATGACAGGGGTGTTGGTTTGTCATTGTATCTTTCGTGTCTATCACACATGGGCAATCAGGATGTATCTGCTAGATATTGAATGAAGGAAAGAACCATAATTATGCGTACAGTTTTTAGTCTGCATATGTAGATCAAACCATAGTGCAGTTACATTGTTCATAGTACAGTGATATTTGTGATTTTCCTACCTTACTAAAGGTTTGCAATGAAAGTCAAGATTTATTTTAGATTGACTTCTTGCCTAAAGATTTTGGCAGAAACCTTGGTTTACCTTCAGTGTAGTTCAACATGTAAGGGACGTAGTACTCGAACTTCTTGGTGATTTAATGGTTTTGTAGTGACCATCTGTGTAGATGGACAAAGCCATTGGAGTCTTACCTGCCTACTTCCCTCATTGATCAGCAGGCACATATTTAGCATGAGGAGAAAGAGGCACTTACCCAAGTCTATTTTTAATACAGGAGAGTTTCCATAATTATCTAAAGACCAGAGGTTACTTTAAGATATTTTATATGCCTAAAGGAGCTTTTTCTCCTACAAATGGGTAACCAATAATATCATACGAGAAGAAATTGGGGTTGGGAGTTAATAGAGGAAGTTCGATAAATGATTTGTAGAACTTTGTAGAAGATAAGAATAGCCCCGTTCTATGAGATAATTTTGTTGGCATAATTGCTAAGTGCTGTTTTTTAAAAAAAGTCAGATTTACTGATATATAATTTACACACCCTAAAATTTACTCTTTTAAAAAGCATACGGCGACATGTCTCGATAAGTGCGTACAGTTGTGCAACCACCACAATGAAAATATAAATCTCCATCACCCTAAAATGTTTCTTATGCCCCCCTGTAATCAATATCTCCATTCAGTTCTCACCCCTGGCAACCCCGGGTCTGTTTTCTGTCCTTACAGTTCTGCCTTTTCCAAACGTCATAGAAATGGAATCATTCAGTCTATAGCTTTTTGAGTCTGGCTCCTCTCACTTAGTTTAAGGCACTTGAAATACAGCCATGTTGTTCAGTGATTTGCTCCTTCATTGCCGAGTAGTATTCCGTTGTGTAGATAGAGAGTTTGTGTATCCATTCACCAATTAAAGGACACTTGTGTCCAGTTTCGGGTAATTATGAATAAAACTCCCATAACATTCATGTACGGGTTTTTATGGGATCGTAAGTTTTCATTTTCTCTTGGATCAATACCTAGGACCAGGATTGCTGGGTCAGATGATAAGTGTATGTTTAAACTTTATAAGAAAAACAACCAAACTGATCTGCAGAGTGGCTGTACCATTTTCTATTCCCACCACTAAGGTGGGAGGGTTTCGTGAGCTGCTTTTTCATGCTCAAGTGCCAATGTCTGAGTGGCTTTCTTCCTTGAAGAGGGACCTCAGGATTTATCCCTTTCCTTTATATCCTTTCAATTTTGTGTTCTAGTCTCTTCTACTTGGACCTTTAAATTACTTTTATTTAGCAGTCTTTCAGTTCTTCACTGTTGCCTGAGTTTCTTTTCTTTCTTCTCTGCACCTAACATGGGGCCTTGTATTCAGTAGATGCTAAGTTCGCATCTGTCTGATCTGATTGTCATAAACAAAATTAAACTGATCTCAAGGGTAATGAGCACCCTTCGTGGGACCTCAGTGCAATGGTAGCAGGGTCGCGGGGCATCTATATGACAAATGCCTGTAGGACAGGTTGAGCCTTACCCCAAGACCTGGGGAGAGAGTCCTTTTGTTTCTTTTCTGGCAGTAAGGTGTCACCCACCAGGTGTGGGATACAGACGGGTGTTTGAACATTCACAGTGGTGAAGATCCATTTTGCCCTAGGTAGAGAAGTCAGAAACTAATCTATGTTATTAAAATTTTTATAATAATTTATATTATATTTATGGTAATATTTATAATAATTTCTACTAACCTGTGTTAGATTTAACACAGTGGAGATACTGACTATGAAGTGGGTAGAATCTTGTGAAAGGTTTTTATCTTTCTTAAAGCTTTTAAATTATTTTTTAATGAGGGATGCTGCATAGCATAGTGAATAAGAGTGAGGACTCTGGAGCCAAAAATGCTACTAGCCACCTGTGTGACCTTGGACAACCTTTCTACACCTTAGTTTCTTGATCTGTAGAATGGGGATACTAATAGAAGCTAGTGGTGGTGATGAAGTGGTTAATATATAGATAGTGCTCAGAACAGTGCCTAGGAAATACTGAGTGCTTTATGAGTATTAGCTGCTGTTATTGTTAACTAAACTTTCCCCCAATACTCTGAAAACAGGTGTTTTTGACACACTTATCACACTTTCACAGTTGTCAGATACGAGATGCTGTTCAAAGAATGATTAAAATTCTGTTAACAGTGAGGATCAGAGTTTTATGACATTATACAGAGTAATATTCAGTTGCTGATTATCCTCATGTGTGTGATTTATACTTGCATATGTTGACTCAGGTCACATTTTTAAGCAGTATCAGTTCTCTGGTCTAGCTTGCTTATTTTACTTTTGGAGGCTCAGGAGGAAGTTGTGATTTCCCAGGTACGCGGTCCTCCTCCATCAGAGAGGACATCCCTGCTTCCTCCATCGGAAGGGTTGAGCCCACCGTAGTTTGGTTAGTTAGAAGTTCCAGCACAAGATCTTTAGTGCTCTCCCTCTTCCTAATTCTTTTGGTTGCTATTTCCATTCAAAAATGGTTTCTTTTAGAGGTGCCTGGGTGGTGCAGTCGTTAAGCAATTGACTCTTGGTTTCTGCTCAGGTCATGATCTCAGGCTTGTGAGATCGAGCCATCCATGTTGTTGCAAATGGTAAATTTTCATTCTTTTTCATGGCTGAGTAATGTGTGTGTGTGTGTGTGTGTGTGTGTGTGTGTGTGTGTGTATGTACCACATTGTCTTTATCCATTCATCTATCAGTGGACACTTGGGCTGCTTCCAGATCTTGGCTATTGTCTGTATTGCTGCAATAAACATAGGGGAGCATGTATCTTTTCGAATTAGTGTTTTTGTATTCTTTGGGTAAATACCCAGTAGTGGAATTACTGGATCATATGGTAGTTCTACTTTTAATTTTTTGAGGACCCTCCATACTGTTTTCCATGTGGCTGCACCCATTTGCATTCCCATCAACAGGAGCACTATTACTTTAAGTACTCCTAAGTGACTATGACTTATAAAATATAAATCTGTGAGACACATCACTAGGTTCATAGTAGCCTTTCGACATTATCTGACTAACAATGCAACTGATGGCAGAGGGTGGATACAAGAAAAATTTGACATTAGAAAGGGGCTTCTCATACTTGAAGCTCTTGAGACCCACCACTGTGATATGCACCCAGAAGACATTACTTTAGGATGAGACTGTGACCCAGAGTCAGTCAGGACCCATCACTTCCCTCCCCATCACGAGGGGTTATGGGCAGAGTATACAGAGAGTGAACTCCAGCCCATAGTGCATAGTTTTCTTATCAGATGCAGCTTGAATATCAATAGGCTTTTTATTTGGTGTTCATTGTTCACTTAGAAAAAAAAGAGCAAGATCTAGCATAATCATCTTATTTTTGTGAAAACATGCATGTATGAGGTCAGTGGAGAGCGATAGAAAGTATTTGTCTTCACCAAGTTCTGATCACATGGATCGACCATGAGTGTCTAGGAGTCCAAAGGAGGATCGTGATATTGTGGTTGCTTTGAGCCCACTGCAATCCACTGGGAAGCCCCCATTTACCTCTGACAGAAGAAACAGTGAGCACTTGGTTCTGTGAAGGGTCTTAATTCTCTTTTTGTTGTGGCAGCTATACCTCTAGAGTGCTTCCTGGAACTGCCTGTGGAAATATACCCAGGTGATGGTTTTCAGACTATTCAAGTTCAAGGACTTGGAGACCTTGGAGAAAGTTATGGTGCTTTTTTTTTTTTTAAGGTTTGTATTTATTTATTTGACAGAGAGAGACACAGTGAGAGAGGGAACATAAGCAGGGGGAATGGGAGAGGGAGAAGCAGGCTTCCTGCCGAGCGGGGAGCCCGATGCGGGGCTCGATCCCAGGACCCTGAGATCATGACCTGAGTTGAAGGCAGACACTTAACGACTGAGCCACCCAGGCGCCCCAGTCATGGTGCTTTTTGAGGCACACTTTGAAATGTTGAAATGTTGCATCCTGTTTTTCTGTTTTGTAATTTAGCACATTATGTGTTTTGTCATTATATACATAATTATACTTATGTATATGTGTGTGTATATGTATATACATGTGTATAGACACATACACACGTATGTATTTAATTACTAAATATAAATCTGGCTCTTACTATATATCTTAGTTTGGGCTGTTGCAACAAGAATACTGTAGACTGGGTAGCTTAAATGATAGACACTTATTTCTCACAGTCTGGAGGCTAGCAAGTCCAAGATCAAGGTGGTGGCTGGTGTGGTGACTTGTGCGGGCCCTCTTCCTGGTTTGCAGACAGCCACCTTCTTGCTGTGTCCTCACATGGTGGAGAGCAGAGAAAAGAATCAAGCTCTCACTGTTTGTTCTTATAAAAACACTCATCCCATTATGAAGGCTCCACCTTCATGACCTAGTCACCTCCCAAAGGCCCCAGCAGCAAATACCATCACCTTAGGGACTAGAACTTCAACATATTAACTTCGGGGGATGCAAATATTTGGCCCACAGTACTATATTTGGGTGCTATAAACAATATAAGGTCAAATTCACAAGTACATGTGTCTATCAAATAGCAAGCTGACTTTTTCTTCAATGTTCATTTGCTACTTGTTTATGCATTTTGTGGTTGCTACAAGGCAAGTCCTAGAAGGCACCAAAGATTTTGAAAAAAATATATGACAGAAGGTAAAATTGAGAATTCTGCCCCTTAACTTAATTTTTACACTTGTGATTTTAGATAATACCCACATCCTTTGGATTTTGAAACGTAATACCTCCCAAGGTTTTGTAGGAGCATGTTCAAAAACATAAGAGGATCTCATGCTCCCTTTTAAGACCTGTTGCTGTAATGGGATGTATGCCCTAATAGGAAACCTACCGAACTAGCAGCAGAAAGCCCATCGAGTGGGAAACGTGTTCCCCTAGGAAGATAGCCCCAAGACCAGCAGGGTGGTGGAGTTTCTGGATCTCACCGGGGAGGATTGAGGTGCTTATTTTAGCTCCCTCTCCTTCATGTGTCCCCGCGTCAGTTGCTATTTTGATGGTGAGCATCTTCCTGCAGCTGGTGGCGTGCTGACTGCCAGAGCCCTCGCAGGGGGAATGAGCTGCCCTGTGCCCACTGGTACCCCTGTCAGTCTTTCAGAATCTATTGTTTGAGCACTGACTTCATGCCTATGAAATACTAAAAACATACAAGATAAAAACCCACAGTCTCATTTTAGAGAAAAAAAAAAGCATGAACATATGAAAGACATATCTCTCAATCAAGAGGAGTACAAAAGGATATTTACAGTTGAATTATACTTTGGGATGCATTTAGTATACCATTACTCAGTGAAGGCTACCAACATGTAGTTCATGAAGAATCCAGTATTTAGGAAAATATTCACCATTCTATGGATATTATCCTAATGTGCAAAAATAATACAAGCGTAATAGTTCAGGATGACAAACTCTCCTATAAATTACTTGACAAATAAAATGGGCCAATGGTTAGTATTATTAAAATGGTCTGTTATTTGTTCTTTAGCCAAGATTTTTGTACGCCTTCCCCCATATTAAAATGAAACCTAGATGGTCCTAGTGTGTCCTCAATAACTGTCCTTTCTTCTTTCTAAAGTCATCTCAGTGGGCCCAGTGATCTTTGAAGGGAGTCCCCCTCCCCCCACAGTGTCCCTGCTGCCCTCTCTCCTGTGTCACCTTTCTCCTGTTGTCATTGCTCAATTGCCTCTAACCTTGGCTCCTGCACATGACCAGTCCACATTTTCCATCAACTTGTGTGGTCCTGGAATTAATGCTAGCAGAATGACACCTCAGGCACCAATATAGTAAGTACATATCTGAGGGGTGATGGAATGGGACTGTCCCCACACAGCTACAGACCCGTGGTGATGTCTACAGGTTATTCTGTAGTTCCAGTCAGTGGGTGCCTTCTAATAGGTACACCGTTTTGTTGATTTGGAGGAATTTTGTTTATTATTTATAAATGTTCAAATAATAACAATGATTACTATTTTTATTATTATTATTAGATTATTGCTGTTCTGGCTAATCAAATCCTAGATGGTTGAGAATTAAGTATAGTGGTCATCTATAATTAGATAATTGGCATGATTTGAAGAGACAGAAAGCTCGCTGAGGAAGAAGTAAGACAGTTGGAGAAGGGTCTCATGGAAATGGAGGCATCTAAGCTGAATCCTGAAAGATATCTTGAGATTTGTATGGGATAAGGAGGAAATGCCCATGGCTCCTGAAAATATCTTTTTTTTAAATATTTTATTTGTTTATTTGAGAGAGGGAGAGAGAGAGAAAGAGAGAGTGATCAGGAGGGAGAGGGAGAGAGAATCTGAAGCAGACTCCATGCTGAGTGCAGAGCCAGATGCAAGGCTCCATCCCATGACCAGGAGATGATGACTTGAGCCAAAACCAAGAGTCAGTTGCTTAACTGACTGAGCCACCCAGGCACCCCGCTCCTGATAATATCTTAAAGAACCTCCTTTCCTTGCTCTAGGCATCCAGGAAAAGAAAGATGGGAGAAAGTAACCGGAGCAAAAGTGGGTCTCATGGAAGCCTCATCCCTAGGATCTGTAATAGGAATCCATTATTGGATGCCTGGTGGAGGGGAGTAAGACCCTGCTAAATGCTCTGGACCTTGAGGCACCTGACACTGTAGTAAAGTAGTACATGAATAAAACTCACCAGAAATGTCCCTTCACTGTGGACACCTCCATCAGCATGTTCTGTCAAACCTGTCTTTTGAAATGTAAGATAAAGTATGTTTTTCTCTGGTGTATCTTCCCTCCAGATACAGTTGGTCTACAGTTAGTCACAAACTCATGTGAGAGGTTTTGCACAGGGGTTGATAATCATCTAGAAGCCAGGTGAAAGTTTGTTTTTGACCAGGAAGAAATACTTCAGAAGGATGGAGCGAGCCCTGGCAAGACGAGCTAAGACTTGGACTTGGGTGCCTCTTCCTGCTGCACATTGATTCTCCTTTCCCCGTTGCCCTGTTTTCCTCTGGAGTTTTTGCTGCTCTTTTGCAGGTTTGACTAGTTTACTAAACTTCAGCCTGTCACTTAATTTGGACCCTTTCCTGATTGTGGTTTTGCCCTTTTCTTTCCCCGAGTTATCTTGAGTGCATTAAAGCTGATTTACTGTTTTGTTTTCCTGTCCGTTGCTATATTATGAAGTTTTATTACCTAGTGACTATCCCTTTGTCTTTGGGCAAACCAGATTCCTAGAACTAGTGATGCAGGTACAGGCCTTTCAATCTCCTTCTTGGTCCTTGGGCTCATGATCTCCACAGTAGATTCTCTTTCTTCTCGAACTGCAGTTGTAGAGTTCCAAGGGAACCCTTTTGCACACTCAAGCTTGAGAACCCCTCCTCTACAGGGCGCTTGAGGGACATGGGCCAAGGACAAAACAGACATGGGAGTCTGGTCAGAATAGAGCTCTCTAAGAGGGAGAGATGAGGATTTCTTCTCCTGCCCTTACCTCTTGGCTTCTTTTGGTTCTCTTGGCCCTTTTCCTTTTAAATAATTTCGTTTTTCATTCCTCTGTGGCCAGTACAGAAAGTGGGTCTCCTTTTCTAAAGCAGGCAAATTCCTCCTCAGTTTAGTATACTAAGGAGGGGCCCCAGGGGAAAGCCAGGCTTAAATTGGTCTAGCTCCATTCACAAGGCTCCAAAACTTTTTAGTAATAAACAGATTTGTGGGGGAGGAGGAAAAAAGATTTTTTTTTTTTTTGCACAAAAAAACAGTCTACTTAAACCCAATAGTTTGTCTGTGTTTACCACAACCATCTTTGTGGCTTTAAGTAATGAGTTCATAGCTGTCTGAATTTTACTGGGCAGGGGTGACAATAATGTTTTTTTGCTTTGGGGGAACTTCACGTGGGTTGACTCCCCTGTGCTCCGTCATCACCACAGGGTGATTGCCTTGTCAGTTGCCCCAGCACGGACTCTCTGGAGAGGAACCCCATTCTCTCTACACGAGTTAAGTAAGATAGGATCAGACACCATGCCTCCCAGACACCACTGAAGACTGATGCCAGCTCTGGTCCTTTACAATGCTGGTGTGTCATGGGCTCCTGTCCCTTCCAGGGCCTTCTGTGCTTGAGTGAACTCTTTGCTAAGATGATGTTTTCAAAAGGTAGTACAAAGAAGTGCTGAACAGACATTGGGAGGAGATAGGAGGAAGTGCCTCAGTAGCCTGAAACAATAGGTTTTCCCAAGCCAACGCTGTTTTACCACTAACCAACTAACCACTAACCAACTAATAAATCTAGGGGCTTTCTTCTTTAGTCTGGGCTCTCAGGGCTGAAGCCCTGCTTGTATTTGGTATCCCTCTCCCAGGCTGAGTCACTGGGATGCCACACAGGCAGGCAGCCATTTTGAGTGTAAGAAATGAACAATTATCAAGCGAGTTATCTTGTATACAGATTACCTGCAGGTAGGAAAATCACACAGGGAAATGTACATATGCTGTAGTCCTCCTCTGTCGTACTTACAATATGAGTGGGGTTTTCCCTCATTCCCCAGCCTGTGAGGAAAATAAATGTGGAAGCTTTTCTCTGCCTGGAATTAATGGCATAGACCAAGTTCTAGCCCAGTCACTCACTCTGGTTGCCCTAGACGGGTTCCACTAGTCTCCAACTTCTTTATTCCATATCTCTTTTTCTAAGGAATTGGGCCTTTGTCAGTTTCTTCTGGCTATACATATCCTACTCTTTGATGAATTCCAACCCATCCTTCTCTGTTTTCTCAAGTCTCCCTTTGTTACAAGGCTTATTTTTCCCATATCCCCTTATTTGGATCTGTTGTAAATTTGTATTTTAGAAAGTACTCATATTTACTCAACATAATTCTTGCTGTTAGACCAAATGTATAAAATTTCAGTCACTATGGAAAAATTAGAGCTTTGGAGAACCATTGCATAGAAATGACTTTATTCATTGGCTTTAAGATGAAGGAAAACAAATTTTTATTGAGTATTTTTTATAAGAGGTTTAAGAAGGTACTCTAACCACTGCCTGTAATTTGTTATAGCTGCTGTAGATGACTAATTGAAAGAGTAAAAGCTCTTTAGAAGCAGAAAATTAATCACAGCAGTGTATCCTGCTTTGCTCATACATGTGGTTGTCTTATATTGTTTGCTATTTTCTTTCTTAGGTTTCAAAGTTGAAATTTTTCTTTCCCCCTTTTCAGAGAGAGTTCGAATAGATGACTTTGAAGACTTACAGAGCTGAGATATGAAGATTTTGAAGTCATTCTATATCTGAAGCTATGATTTAAATATCAGCATTACAGTAAGTATTTAGGAAAGAAATGCAATTTTGTGGTTAACACATCATTGGCTTTGCCTGCATCCTGAGAATGCAGATTAAAGTACATCATGAAGGGTGAATTTGTTTGAATCACATTCAAGAAACCAGAGCTCTGAGAAAATTAAAGCTCCCTCTGTGATAAGTTACAGGACCACAAACATACAGGGGAGGTGAGCCCTTTTGATAGTTGGGAAAATCTTTATATCTCCTTAGTGTCCTATGGGCCCTTTAGGAGCTCCAGGAAAGAAAAGGAAAACTTAATATTGGGTTTTTCTTTTTGTACTGAGCTGAGGCTATGGGAGAGACTTTTTAGATGAGAGCAGAGATGGGCACAGAAAGGGGAACAGAAGCACCCTTCTGGGAACTGTGCTTTCTGGACTGCCTCTCTGGGGCAGTATTTCTCAAATTGTGTTCCCTGGAACACAGTTCCCTATACTATTAATGCAGTGGGGACAGAGGTGGGAAGATGGGTCTGTGCTCAAATGAGTTTAGAAAACATTGAATTAAAATTAAGTGACTTTTCTTACTGAAGGATCTCAAAAACAAATGAGCCTTGTGAATCTCATGGGTGTGTATAGTCAGCAGTACTTACCAGAGTCCTCTTTTGTGGGGCATCTTGAGACCAGTGTTCCATTTGTTCATTAAGTCGTTAATGAACACTGGCCGTGCATGGTGTTAGATATTAAAAATATATCAATAAATGAGATTGGCAAATAAAGTTAGAAATAAGTAAGAGCAATTACTGATAGATATGATAGCAAATGTTTAAGAGAAGGGTCTTGGGAGCTAGGGGACCTGGGTTTTCTTTCTTTTTTTTTTTTTAAAGATTTATTTATTTGACAGAGAGAGACACGGAGAGAGAGGGAACACAAGCAGGGGGAGTGGGAGAGGGAGAAGCAGGCTTCCCGCCAAGCAGGGAGCCCGATGCGGGGCTTGATCCCAGGACCCTGGGACCATGACCTGAGCCGAAGGCAGACGCTTAATGACTGAGCCACCCAGGCACGCCTGGACCTGGGTTTTCAACCTGACTCTGCCATTTATAAACTGTATAACCTTGAACAAGATACTTAAACTCTCTTTCAGCTTCCACATGTATAAAATGGTGATAATAGCATCTACCTAGTAAGGTTGTTGTGAGGATTAAGATGATAAATACATGCTGGCAAATACTAAACCTTATACAGGGATTATCAGAATTTGTACTTATAATAATAATGGCTGAGTGCTCTGAAGTTTATATGATAGACGGGAGAAGAGATAGTGATGGATAGAGACTTTTGAACTGGATGGTCCAGGACTTCCTGAAGTAGAGACCTGTGAAGATGAGAAAGACTGAGCTATGGAGATAGTATAGAGAGTGTGTACAGAAGGAAACATAAGTGTGAAAAGGTTATGTCTTATGGAGAGAAAGCATTTGACAATTCCAACACCCCTTTAAGATTAAAACAACAACAAACCAAACAACAACAACAAAGGGGGAATTGAAGGGAAGTTCTTCAACCTGAAAAGGTCATCTATGAGAAACCCACAGCTAACGTCACACTTAATGTGAAGGACTGAAAGCTTTCCCCCTAAGACCAGGAACAAGACATAGATGTCCACTCTCATCAATTCTATTCAGTATTATACTGGAAGTTCTAGCTAGGGCAGTTAAGAAAGGATATGGAATAAAAGGCTCCTAGATTGGAGAGGAAGAAGTAAAACTATCCCTGTTTGCAAATGACATGATCATGGATATGGAAAATCCTAAGGGATCCATGGCACTATCAGAACTAATAAACAAGTTCAGAAATGTTGTAGGGTATAAGATCAATATACAAAAATAAGTTCTATTGCTATACACTTATAGTGAACAATCTGAAATGAACTTGAGAAAATATTTCCTCCTCTAATAGCATGAAAAAAATACTTAGGAATAAATGTAATCAGAGAAGTATAAAATTTACACTATTAAAACTACAAAACATTGTTGAAAAAATTAAAGAAAATTTAAATAAGTGATAAAACATCTCATGTCCATGAATCGGAAGACTTACTATTGTTAAAATGACAGTACTCCCTAAATTGATCTGTAGATTCAGTGCAATCTCTATCAGGATCTCAGACGGAGGGGCACCTGGGTGGCCCAGATGGTTAAGCGTCTGCCTTCGGCTCAGGTCATGATCCCAGGGTCCTGGGATCGAGCCCCACATCGGGCTCCTGGCTCAGCAGGGAGCCTGCTTCTCCCTCTCCCTCTGCCTCTCCCCCTCCTCATGCTCCCTCTCTGTATCTCTGTGTCTCAAATGAATAAATAAAATCTTAAAAAAAAAAAAAGATCTCAGATGGATTCTTTGCAGAAATTGACAGACTGACCCTAAAATTCACATAGACATTTAAGGGATCCGGAATAGCCAAAACATCTTGAAAAAGAGCAGAATTGGAAGACTTACCCTTCCTGATTTCAAAACTTTATATAAAGCCACAATAATCAGGCCAGTGTGGTACTGGCATAAGGATAGACATATAGATTTTTGTAATAGAATTTATAGATCAGAAATAAACCCATAAATTTATGGTAATTGATATTTGTCAGTTGTGCCAGGACAATTCTTGGGGGAAATATCCTATTCAACAAATGATCTGGGACAACTGGATATCAACATGAAAAGGAATAAAGTTGGCCCACTACCTCACATGAGATACAAAAATTAATTCAAAGTGAATCAAAGGCCTAAATGTAAGACCTAAAACTATAACACTCTTAGAAGACAACATGGGTATTAATCTTCATGACCTTGGGATAGGCAATGATTTTTTTTTTTTTGAGATACAACACCAAAAGCACAAGTGAAACAGAAAAATAGATAACTTGGACATCAACAAAATTAATCAAAAGATGCTATCAAGAGAATGAAAAGACAACCCACAGAATGGGAAAAAATGTTTGTAAGTCATATAATCTGATATGGGACTTATATGTAGCATATATAAAGACTCTTACACCTCAGTAATAAAAAGATAACTGAATTCAAAAATAGGCAAAGATCTGAATAGATATTTCTCCAAAGAAGATAGGCAAATGGCTAGTAATCACATGGGAAGATTCTCAACATCACTAGCCATTAGTGAAATGCAAATCAAAACCACAATGTGATATTACTTCATAGCCACTATGAAAGACAGTAGTAAGTGTTGGTGAAGATGTGGAGAAATTGGAACTCTCATACACTACTGGTGAGAATGCAAAATCTATCCAAAGCAGCTGCTTTGGAAAACAGTCTGGCAATTCTTCATACAGTTAAAGAGAGTAGCCTTATGATTCAGCATATTCACTCCTAGGTATATACCAAGATAAATGAAAACATATGTCTATATAAAAACACAAATATTCATGGCAGTCTCATTCATAATTGTTGAAGAATGGAAAAAACCCAATGTCTGTCAACTGATGAACAAATAAAGTATTGTATATCCATGTGATAAGATATTATTCAGCTGTAAAAGAGAATGAAGTACTGATACATGCTACAATATGGATGAATCTTAGAAATATGCTAAGTGAAAAAAGCCAGACACAAAGACCATGATGCATAATTCCATTTTTATGGGATTTCTAGAACAGACAAATCTAGAGAGACAGAAAGAGTAATGGTTGCCTAGCACTGGAGTATCTAGGGGAAAATTGAGAGTGATTGCTAATGGGTACATAGTTTCTTTTGGGGGTGATGAAAATATCTAAAATTGATTTGATAGTGGTCATACAGGTGTATAAATATTCTAAAGCCACTAAATTATATACTTTAAATTAGTGGATTGTATTGTATATGAATTATATATCAATAAAACTGTTGTATATATAAAAAGGGATATGTCTTAGAGGTGTAACCATCAGCACTTGGTGGTAGCTGAGATACAGGGAGTGAGAACAAGGGAGGAATTAAGAATGACTCCCAGATTTTGGCTCTGGCAACGTCTGAGGGGAGTAAAAACTGGGGGAGGAGATTTTGTTTTGTTTTTTTGTTTTTGTTTGAATTGGGCGGGCCAGCTTTGAGAATCAAGAGCTCTGTTACGGACATACTAAGTTTGAGGTACCTGGTAAATATACACCTAGAGATCTTAGGAAGACAGTTGAATGCGAGTCTGGAACTCAGAGGAGCAATCCTGAATGTAGGTAACATTTAGATGATAGGCAAATCCATAAGAAAGGATGAAAAGTGTGTGTGTGTGTATGTGCGTGTATACGCACAAATGAGGCTCAGAATGAGATGGAAGAGAGCCACAAAGAAACCGAAGAAGGGGTCAGCCAGGGAGGTAGGAAAATAGAGGGGTATGAGGTCATGAAGCTCAGGTGAAAGGAGGGTGGTGTCCACAGAGCGGATGCTACTGAAAAATCAGGAAGAAGAGGATGGAATTATCTATTGGAATTGCCAAATGGATGCTGTTGATGACCTTGGCAAGAGTAGCTCAGTAGTGGAGACTCCGGAACAGTAGATTGAAGAGGGAATGTGAAATGCTAGAGTCGGGAGAGGTAGGGCAACTGATTTTAGAAGTTTTGCTGGAACCGCACTCTGGTGAAAATCGCTCTGGGATCCTTTCCTGCTCTGCTGAATCTCCCCGGAGTGCTGGTAGGGTTTGAAGGCCATCTCTTCCCTTGAAGCCAGCAACTTCGGGTGTAAATTCTGCATCTAGGAAGCTGCTAACTTGTATGTTGGGGTGGGGCAGGAGAGTAGCACTAGGCTGGGGTCCAGAGAAGAGTGTCATTCTTTGCTTTGTTCTCTGATGGTTTTGATTTTCTTTTATTTTGATTGGGAGAAAGCTGAGAGGAGGATTTTATAAATGTGCTTTTTTGAAGTTTAGATTGAATTGCTTAAAAATCATCATTTGAAGTCAGAATAGAGAGAAAAGGCAGCCCATGCTTTTAGATGCAGCGAAAGGTCCTGGCTATATATACACTGCTGCTTTGTGTGTCTTCAGACATGGGTGGAACTCAGTACTAGGATTACCAAGACTATGCGAGGTGGAGAGAAACGTGGTAACTTTCTCAAAAGGCCCCCATACAAATGCCTGAGGAAGTAGTGTTTCATAAACCTCAAAAGTGCATTGACTATGCATCTTACCATCTGCATTAGCATGTTCTTCCTCCATGCTTTTTTACTAGTTAAGATTGTGGAAAAGCACTTTTTAAGATACATGCTCCTTCAAGCAACAACCCAGTCTTTACCTTCTCTTCAGAAAACCGGCTGCTACTGCTATAAAGCCCATTTAATGTTTTGAACAAACATCATGTTTTAAGCACATGACTATAGGCTGTTCATTTTGGATGAGTCCAAGTGGTGCTGTTTTTTCTTTTACAAGATGTGTGTGCATGTGTGTGTTTGTGCATGCATGCATTCATACTTTATTAAGTCAGGGTTTTGAAGTTATATCTGAGTGTTCTTAGTTCAAATTTCTGCCTTTTCTTATGTGGAATATAAATGACCTAGCAGAAACTGTATTTTGAAATCCAGTGTGTTCTAACTGAACATGATATTAGAAAACATTAGAAATTAGAAAACTTTTCAAGCCCTGATTGAAGGCTCCTGGTAAGGATTACCTTTGTGTGTGGTTATTTATTTATTTATTTTTATTTTTAAAATATTTTATTTATTTATTTGAGAGAGAGCGAGCATGAGGGAGAGGGACAGGGAGAGAAACCCAAGCAGACTCCGTACTGAGTGTGGAGCCCGATGCAGGGTTTGATCTTATGACCCTGAGATCATGACCCAAGAAGAAACCAAGAGTTGGTCGCTCAACTGACTGAGCCTCTCAGACACCCCTATGTGTGTTTTTTTTTAAAGAAACTTTTATGTGGTCATTACTGTTTGGTTGTGTTTCATTGTACATGTAGGGGACATGCATTGGGAGATTTTGAAGGAAGAACATTTCAGTATACTTTCATTCAAACGTTCTTATTCTGAAAGAAACATCTTAATTTGTTCTAGAGCATAGGGTTTTTCACTTATGATTATAAAAAAACAGTACAGTGGTGTGTCCTACTTGGTTAGAAGTCGATTGTCATCCATGAGGAAATCACCAGCTTAAGAGAAACGCTGACTTCCCAAGCCTGTCTTTTCCCTGCTCCCCACCCAGGTGTAGAGATTTTACTAACTTGCGGCAACTTCCAATCATGGGAGAATTACAGTGGTTATCTGGGAGGAATCATTTGAACTTCAACCTATAGTTTTGCCTATAGGGCCATGCTAACAGAAGCTTTTTTTTTTTTCTTTAAGATATATTTATTTTAGAGAGAGACAATGCACATGCGTGCAGCAGGGAGGGGCAGAGGGAAAGGGAGAGGGAGTCTTAGGCAGACTCCATGCTCAGCACAGAGCCTGACTCAGGGCTTAATCTCACTACCCTGAGATCAGGACCTGAGCTGAAACTGAGAGTTGGACGCCTAACTGACTGCACCACCCAGGTGCCCCTAATAGGCCCTTTGATAATCTTGATTTTAAAGAGAGCAAGAGAAAGTGACTGCAAAGAGAGGGTTTGGTCTGTTCTACTCATGACTGCTTCTTAAGAGAAGCTGGCTTCAGGTGATCACCATGACTGGGGGCAGACAAGGTCAGTTTACAGTGTTTTTAATTGTTTTCGGAGAATTGGACTGTATTAAGCAGGTGCTATTGACCACATTTCAGATCATTTTATGGAGGAGCACTGATTCAGTTTCTTTCCACTCAGGGTGGATCTGTGCACATTACTTTGTTTCTCAAAAACGTCTTGTTTGTCTTGGGATGCAGCCAGGCCTCTAATGTGGGTGGTGTGTGCTATGTCACAAACCTCAGGCCCCAAAGCCTGAATTTTGCTTTGTCAGATCAGATGAGTATATGAAACAGGCGACTAGCCTTTGGGAGACGCCAGGAGGCAAACATAAAAGTGATGTTCGTGAATTGATGTAGACAGAGACTTTGGGCAGATTTCTTTGAGATGTGGGAATGGAGGTGACAGGAAGAGAGAAGAACAGAAGAAGACAGGTAAGGGACTTCTGGATTTTCTGAAATGACCTTATGTGGCTGCATTCAGAAAGCTGGTTAGCATTTCATGGGCTGGTGAGGGCCTTATGCTCTCTTTTGGGGCTGTGTTGGGGAGCTATGATTTTTGGATGTTGATAATGTACTTGGCTTAGAGTATTGCAATGAAAAATGCCACTGGTTTGACTTTTTAAGTAGAAATATAAGTTCTCAAAAAAATGCTGTATGACTACCCAAAACTAGGAGGTATGCAGCTCTCTAAATAGGAAAAACAAACAAGCACGTAAAAATCCTAAAGGAATCTTTTTTGTGATCTTTTCTTAAACCCAATGTAAGATGTAGGCCTTATTTAAAATAAAATTTGCCATAGAATGGGAAACAGAAACCATGGGAGAATGTAAATACTTTCTACACACACACACAGACACACGCACGCCTATATTTGCATGGAAAATAGGTAGCAAACGTCTTGAAGGACAAACAGAAGGTACAATATGATTAAGTAAGAGGTTGAATACAAATTGGAAAGAGTCCTAACTTTTTATTTCACTTTCATTTGGATCCTTTTACTAATTCTCTTTGCTGGGTTTAGGCTTTTCAGACATTCTTTGGCCCTGGGAGAGAGTTGTATAACCATAAAACTTGAGAATCCTGGCCCTAGAATAAATGTTCCTTTAAAACCCCAAGGACAGAAAATTGAACACAGCTGTGCAAAAGAAAAAAGCAACAACACCAGTGATGGTTCAGGGCTGCAGGCGCCCTGACCAGCTTCCCCAGTGCACTGGAGCTGTGGTTTCTTGCTGGTAGATGGGGAGCTTCCGCGCTTTTTGGAAGTTTCAGGAAAAGGCCAAGGTCATCCTTCAAAACTGTAGTTTCTTCTGTTGGTGGTCAGGAGTTGTTATCGATCGCCCTGCTTGTCCTATGTGTAGCCTGCCATGGTCCCCTGGGGGCGATGGGGGTTTGTAATCATTTTTGAGGTGCTGTGATTCTGCAAGCCTTACAGTTCCTACTTATAAGGAAACCCCAGAGCTTGAGCAGTTTACACCAGAGTCGGAAGATAGAACACACAAGGATTTTGGGCCCTAGAGCCCCTCTCTGCCCTCTCAGAATAAAAAGATTTAAAGTGTGGTCCTGGGAACATAGCATTGTCATTCCTTGCTTCTCACCTCTGGGATGAAAACCACAATGTTGTCTCTCTGATGTTGGCCTGGTGGGTCCCGCTGTTTGGTTTGTAGCCCACGAGGAGCCATGGCCATGGACCCTAACCTCCGTGCAGCCTGGGATTAATCATTTTGCTCTTTGTCAGACCGTGTAATGATGATTCATACTTCTTCCTCTACAAGAATAGATTACTGTAATTTTCATATCCTGGACTGTTCACTAGGGATTTGAATTAATTCTTGTTGGTATAGAAAGCAGTATCGTGTTTCTGGGGAGAAAGGACTGAACTTGCCTACTTGGCCACCATCAGAAAACATTTAGGGAGGGCCTGTTGTGAGCCTGACTCTGGAAGGTAATCCTGGCTTCAGGACTTATTACCACGTCAGTTAGTTCACCATCAAGGCCTGCAAACGGGGCTTTGGCGTGCACTTTGGCCCAGGTGCAGTGGATTTGCATACATGACGCCATGCCCCAAAGATCAGAATGCACGGAGAGTTTTGCAAGGAGTCCTGTACTAAAATCAGGCACTGCTTCATGAGGCAAATCTTGCCCAGAGAAACATTTGGGAAGGAGGTAAACTCATTCAGGTTTGTGGAATAGTCTACCCAGAGCCAGCAGGGATCATGATCACAGACTGGGGAGGGTCGAGGGGGTGGCGATGGGAGCAATGAGGGGTAAAGTAACCTTTGGGAAAAACTCTGTTTTGGCATGCTCCCTGTCAAATGTGTATTATTCTGTCCCTTCAACAAATATTTATTGAGCACTTACTATATCCTGGGCACAACTGTGGGCACCGGGGATTAACAACAGTCTACAAAACAGACAAAAATCTCTGACTTGATGGAGCTCACGTCCTCAAGGCCATGGCCTTGAGGGTAGGAATGTGGGCTGGAGAGCACCTGTAGCCAGGCATTAGGAGGGCCTGGTACAACTCCTAAACAAGCACAATCGTTTGGAGATGTGCTTGCATGTATGTTCTCTCTCTTCCCTCTAGGGGGCCTGTGGCCTCTGTCCCGCTAATAAGGTTGCAGCCATCTTGGGACGCCTGGGTGGCTCAGATGGTTAAGCATCTGCCTTCGGCTCAGGTCATGATCCCAGGGTCCTGGGATGGAGCCCCACATCGGGCTCTGTGCTCAGCAGGGAGCCTGCTTCTCCCTCTCCCTCTGCCTCCCTGTCTGCCTACTTGTGATCTCTCTCTCTCTCTGTGTCAAATAAATAAATAAAATCTTTAAAAAAAAAAAAAAGGTTGCAGCCATCTTTAGTGGAGCCCCTGATGGGAGTTCTTCATGCATGCTAACGTGGGGTCCGCTCTGGTCTAAGGAGGCCAGCCCGTGACTGCAGGGGCTGCCAGGGGGCCGTCTGCTACAGACCGAGCCTCTGCTGGAGCGGAGCTGCCTTGTGATCAAGTACCCTTATCTTCGTTTCCAGTCCTACTGTGGCGTGACTCTCACTTCACATTGCCTCGTGCTGACCTACGTTCTCTCTTCCTTTCTTTAGTCCCTCTTTTCTTTTCTCTCTCAATCCTCTCCATTCTTCTTTGGCGACTCTGAGATGGCGGTTTGCCTCAGAATTACAGAATCTGTTTTTCTGGAACTGGACGGGACCCTAGGAGTCTTAGTCTAAACCAGCGATTTTTGGTCTCCGGACTGAAAGCAAGTGTTCACCTGATGCGGGGAAATGAGAAATCTAAGAAAATGAAGTAAATGTTTCATGCAGCTAAACTTCATTATTTGATTCCTGTATCTTTCCATCATATTCCCTTGAACTTTTCAGTTTTCAGTATCTTCCACTTACTCTAGAAATTACTCATCGCCCTGAACTCAGCCCCCTACCCCTCACCGTGCTGCCCCCACACTTGACTCCTACTCCCTACCCCCTTCTCTCACCCCAGTTTTCAGCTGGTGCCCCCCTCAATTTTGTAGATCCTGCCCCCAAAATAAGAGTCTGTGCCTAAACCTTAGGGTAGGAAGTCACCATTTGTATTGCCAGGGAGTTGTGTTTTAGGATCCCCAGTTGGAGCCACAGATACATTTTAAGCTACAGCATGCAGTGGTTCAGTTTTATGGAATTATTGGTACTGTGGTTCCACTTTATTACAGGTTTATCAGACGTTTGTGGGTTGGCCAAGTGTGCACACGTCCCTTATAACTGTTTCTGGAGGAAAATGAGAACGTACTTTTACAATGTGAACCTTATTGAGCTGGAGATGCAGATGCACTTGTGCTTCCAACCGAGGGTGCGTGGGGTTTCGTGGTTTGTGGAGGCTGGAGATCATGGCTGCAGAGAAAGGTGTGCACGTGCTCCCCATCCCCAGTGCGTCTCTGGGACCTGGGTGTTCTCCTTTATAACACGGTGTGGATGTTTGAATTGTCACAGTGCTCCTTAAGGAGAACCATAGGTACTTTGTATTTTTCATTCAGGAGTAAGACTTGTCCATTCTCTCTTGGTGTTTGGGATCAGCAGAGGAAACCATTTATGGTGCTAGGCTTTGTGATGCTCACAACAACACAAAAAGGAGAAAGCCTCTCGGGTCTTCTCTAGCTCTGCTATGGGAGGTCCTCACTGTATCAGCTGTACAACTTTAGGCTCATATTTCCACTTGAGAAGCAACCCCTGTGGTTCTGCCATGGGGTACCATAGACAGATCTCATAGTTTTAGATGTATGTTGGCCTAAAAGGAGCATGTCACAATTTGTATACCTCTGAATACTCTCAGGACTCAGCCTGGTGTCCAGGAATGTGATGTTGGTCCTGCCATGTGAGAGGCTGTGTCCCTGGAGCCAGGACTCATAAGACGTGGTCTAGGCTGCCCCCCGGCAAACTGCCATTTCATTCTGACCACGAGGCCAGCAGCTCTGAGCATGCTGAGCATTGCTGCACGCCCTTTGCTCTTGAAGCAGCAGCCTGGGACAGAAGAGCTGGCTTGCTCATCGGCTGTTCAAGCCAGTGACCTACACACGACCTTGGAGCTTGAAAGATTGTCATCCAAAGCCAGTGAAGCTCTCCATAAGCTTTGAGAGAGTGAGACAGAGAGACGGATACTCAGTCATTGATTGATTTAGATCATCTGGGAGAGGGAGATAGGGTAGTTGAAAGACAAATGTTAGCCAAGAATAGTTTCCCCCTTTTTAAAAATCTACACCAAAACAAAATTATTTGTCTGTGTGCAGAGGGCCACAATCTGAGACTCCTAGCGGTGTATCTGTCAGGAAACTAAGGCACAGCCCTGTCTTCACTCATTGATGTCAAAATTCTAAGCTTACTGCAAAAATGGGCAAAAAAAAAAAAAAAATGAAATAGTTCCAAGTCTGGTTCTGTTAGAGCAGAAATTAGGGCGGAATCTGAAACTGGTTGCCTCATCTTTTCATGCCCTGGAAATGAGCAGCTTGAAAAAGTACTTCTCATGATTGTTCAAGTTCATTGCCATTTATAAAGCAGACCCTTTCAGAAGGCAGACACAGTTAGATGGAGAGTTTGCTACCTTGCTCTCCCCACACAGACGGTTCTGCCAATGCGCTGACATCATCCTTACTTCAGAAATAGGTGCTTCGTGGAAGGAAGAGTGGCAAGCGAGGTGCTTGTGCTGGCTCTTGCTCTTTTCTTTGCTGCCCATAAACTGAGGAGCCAACTTGCTCCTCTTGTCATTCTCCAACTTTGGAGGGGCATCAGGCATTGATGAGTCAAACCTGAATAAAGAAGGAGAACATTGTCCCTGCACTGAAATGAGCAAAAAGTATATATACATAAGTACAAGCTATTTTGATTGTGGTTTTCAGTCTTCATATCACAAACATTTATTCCATTTATGGAGTTCTAGCTATATAGAGATGAGACGGAGTCCCTGCCTTCTGGATGCTAGCAGTCTAGAGGTTGGAACTCCTAGACCATGTCAGGAAGGGGTTCACAGGAGAAATGAAGTCAACTGAGTCTTGAAGGATGTCTTGGGGGTCTTCTAACGGAGAAGGAAGGAAAGGCATTCTGAGCAGAGGGAACAGCCTGGACACAGCAACGATGGTCAATGTGGCTTCTCACGGTCACTACTCGGGGGCAAGTTGGTGGAACATATGGCTCATGAGGTAGGAAGGGGCCAGGCCGCAGAAGCTAGGGTCTTGGGAATTTATCCAACAGGCCAGCCAGTCTTGACCTTCTGTTTTCCTCTAGCACATGTATGCTGGGACATATCCACATGTGTCACACACCTCCTGGTGTATCTAGATACGATGCTTGTAATGAAGCAAGACATTAAAGTCCCCTATAATCGTCACACAACTATTAGCAGTATATTCATTAAAGTACATCACATCTGTATGAGATCATCTCTGGGTTAAGTGCAGTTTCCAGAGTATTTATGTGTGCCTCGATTGCTTTTTCCTCCTACTGATGAATCCCTAAATGCAAGACAGTGGAAGTGACGCTTGTGCAAGGATAGTTTTACATTTATTCCTCAAAAACATTCAATTTAAGAAGTTGTTGCACGAGCTTCCATCAATAAGTCACCAGCTGCCCAGGAGAAGGGCTGCTGGAGCCAGTGAGGAGGTTTTGGCTGGGTAAGAAGTGGCCAGGCTGGGGCTGGTTAAAAGGTTCTGTAAGCAGGGGAGAGGTTGGGCTTGGGGAGGGGCTGGTCGGGGCCGGGGGGAGGAAGAGTTTGGAGGCTCTCGAAACAGCAGTTCTGCCAAGAGGCATTGAGAGCACCTGCAGGGAAGTGGCCGCAGAGAGGGAGGCTGAGGGGATGAGGAGGGGCTGGTGTGAGCCTGCCCGCCAGGGAACCAGGAGCAAATGTCTTGATGGGAAAGGACGAATGCGGAATTATTTGTCTTGGGCTTCTTGTTCCTGTGAGCTAGCCTGGTATTCTGATCTCAGCGACCCCCCCCCCTCCCATGTCCTGAATTCTGCAGGTGCAGTGGGAGCGGGGAGGGAGAAGACTCTAGGGTCAGCCTCTTGGGCAACACTAGATGGTTGTGGGGCAGGGAGGAAGGGGGGCAGTGAAGCGACAGAGGATAGTCATTGTCAAGGCATGGCAAGGACCAGACCGTGATGTCAAAGACATTCCTAAAAGGAGGACATTCCATGAAGGTGGAAGTAGGCAGAAAGTGTCCAGACAACAGAGAGGCCAAGTCCAGATGGGGCACGGGGAGGGTCCCTTGCTGGGGAAGCCGTTCCTGGAGTGTGGAAGGAGCTAGAATCCAGCTGCAAAAGAATGGGGGAGCAATGGGACTGTGGGAGGGGAGACCTTGGTTGTGGAAGGAAGAAAGGAATAAGAGGAGGAAGGGGAAGGGGGGGCTGAGGGAACTCTGGGGTTGGGAGACAGAGAAGCCACAGAATGCTCATGGGCTAGCGCCCCACTCCTTCAATGAACCAAAAAGTTTCACCTCACATCATCTGTGCATTGCATGGCATGCCCCGGAGCCAACCTTTCCTAGAGTAAAAGTCTGGTAGAAGGTAGTTTGGCGCTCAGGAGGGACTGTTCCTGATGTTTGCGTCTAGGTGTGACGTTACCGAGTCTGAGAGGATGAGGGGCACGGAGCATTCTCCATCTGCCTGCTGTCACTTGTGTCTTGTCATTTTATTTTCAAGAATGAAAACTTCAGGACTGTAGAACCCTGGAGTTTGAAAACTTGTTTCCTATGATATTTATGGTAGCATTAGGTTTTGAGATGACTCAGTCTCCTTTTCTAAAGAGTTGTTTTCTTGCTGTTTCTCGAGTGTATATGGGTTTCGAAAATAAACCATCTTGGGCAGTGGCTTACACTTCTGAATATTATGTGGAGGTATCCTGTTTTATTGTTGGGGGGGGGCCCTAGGTATTAGAGATTCTCTTTAAGTATTCATACAACCTGCCAAATAAGCATATTTAATTGAAAAGCAATGCTTTCCGTTACTTCTGTATCAAATATTTTCCTTTGGATCAATGACTTCCATTCTTGTAGGGAAAAAGAAACCTTTCCAATTTGAATTTCTTCTCTCTCTCTTTTTTTTTCTTAAAGATTTATTTATTTATTTGAGAGAGAGAGGGAGAGAGAGGGCCCACAGGGGGGAGAGGGAGAGAGAGAATCCTCAAGTGGACTCCTCACTGAGCATGGACCCCCCTCCAACATGGGGCTCAATCCCAGGACCCTGAGATCATGACCTGAGCTGAAACCAAGAGTTGGAGGCTCGACCAACTGTGCCACCCAGGTGCCCCACCAATTTGAATTTCTTAAGATGGCACTGATGATAGGCAAACCCATATAGATTTATTTAAATTACGATTATAGTAAGTAGCCCACTTATATAAACAGGATGCATTTGGAAGTTTTATTTGAAGTAGGTTTTTTAAAAGAATGTTTAAAATAAAAAAATATTTAATTCAACTTTAAATTTTGAGACAATTACAGAATCAAATCCAGTTTTAAGAAATAATAACAGAGGGGCGCCTGGGGGGCACAGTCGGTTAAATATCCGACTCTTGGTTTCGACTCCGGTTATGATCTCAGGGTCATGGGATCGAGCCCCGCATCAAGCCTGTGCTCAGTGTGGAGTGGGCTTGGGATTCTCCCTCCCTCTCCCCTTCTCGTTCCCCCATCTCTCCCCCTCACGTGTGCTCTCTCTCTTTCTCTCTCTAAAATAAATAAATCTTAAAAAAGAGAGAGAGAAAGAAAGAATACAGAGAGATCCCATATACCTTTTATGCAGTTTTCCCTAATGGTTACATCTTGTGAAACTATGAAACAATACCACAACCAGGATAATGGCATTGATACAGTCCATAGAACAATGGAAGGGTCCGTAACAAGGATCCCTTTTATAGCCACTCCCCTACCGCCCCATCCCTAATATCTGATAACCACTAACCTGTTCTCCATTTCTACAATGTTATCATTTGGGGGAATTTATATAAATGGAATCATACAGCCTATAACCATTTGGGATTGGCTTTCTTTTACTCAGCATAATTTCCTAGATATTCATCCAGGTTGTTGCATATGTCAGTAGTTGGTGCCTGTGTTTTTATAGTTTTATATTTTACATTTAACTTTGTGATCCATTTTAGTTAATTTTTGTATGAGATATGAAGATTAGGTCAAGGGTCACTTTTTCTTTTTTTTTCCTTTTCTCCTCCCCTCCCCTTCCCCTCCCTTTCTTTTTGCCATTGGTTGTCCAGTTGCTCCAACATTATTGTGGAAAAGGTGACTTCTGTCAAAAATCTGTTGGCTATATGTGTGTGGGTCTATTTCTGGGTTGTCTATTCCATTACTATAGCTATATAGTAGAACTTAATATGGGATAGATTGATTACTCTCACTTTATTCTTTTTGAAGATTGTTTTAACTGTTCTAAGCTCTATGCTTCTGTATATAAATTTTAGAATAAGCTTGTCTATATCTATCATAAATCTTTGCTGGGATGCTGATAGGAATTGCATTAAATATATACATTGTTTTGGGGGAGAATTGACATATTTACTGTGTTGACCGATGAACACAGTATATGTCTATTTATATTTACGTTGGTCTTTTGGGTATTTTTTTAATCAGCATTTTGTAATTTTTAGCATACAGCTCCTGTATATGTTTAGGTAAGTTTATATCTAAACAGTTTATTTTCTTTGGAATGATTGTAAATATTGTGGTGTTTCTCATTTTGGTTTCCACATGTTGATTGTTATAAAATAGGTGTTATATGATATCGTCTCTCTTAGAAGCAAGTGTCATAAATAGATATGGTTCCTTGATTAGCACACAAAAGCCAGATTAAAATGCATAAGAGAGCTGGATTTAATGAACAATTACTAGAAAGAATGGTAGTCTACCACATTGCTTATAATACTAGCATTAAATAGTAGCTAATATGAAATAGCTTATCTTGGAAATGTCTAGTATAAGTGTAGTTCTTATTTTGGCTCATAACATGATTTTCCTTTTTCTTCATGGATATAGTATGAAATCCACTCTCACGCACATCAGATCTCTTACTGTCACTTTTGGGGAAAAATGCGTGTCACGGGGATCTCCTGAGTTCAGATAGCAAAAGTATTTAGGAACGTGTTTAAACAGATTGCACAGGTAGAATTAACTGGGGTTGAACAAAGACAAAAAGGGTGAATAGAAGAGGAGGCTGGGAGGAATTATTCTGTTAGACTCCAGTGCATTCATCTAGGCCGGTTTGATGACTACAGGGGAACAGGGAGCCACAATTTAAGAAGCATCTGAAAGTTAGATGTTTGTTTTGTGGGAGTGCCTCTTTTTTAGGAGAAGAAAAAAAAAAGCAAAACGGCATGATTGTGGTAACAGTGATTCATTGTCTCCTCCTATCTTTTCTTAAAAGACCAGATAGTCAACTATTTTATGTAAGTTTTTATTTATTTTTACCCTGCTTTGCTCCAGGAGGAGTTTAAAGCAGTAAATATGAAGATATAAAACAAGATAAAATGTTAAGTGGAGGAAAACCACAACTGGTCAAAGGGAAAAATAAGATGAGGCCATGACCATGACCAGGATTTGGAAGCAGAAGTCAAGCTGTGAGGTTTTGTTTGTCATCTTGAAGTGGGTAAACAATTTGGCTTGGACGAATTATTTTTAACCCTTGTGCAAATAGCCCCGAAGCTGGTGTTGAATTATTAGTCTGTCCAGCATTATCTGCCATGTTTTCATCGGCCACAGGACTGCTCAGGGGGAGGCATTGTCCTGCAGGATTAATTAATAACAGGAATTCACATCCTGCTCCGGGAGGCCTCTGCTGTCTGATGCAGCTGGTGGTCCGAGAGCCCACACCCAGAGAGGCACACCACCCGGGGCCTGGCAGCCTGCAGCTTTTGCTCCAGCCCAAAAGTCTGGTTTCCTGATTTATATGGGAGTTAGGATGAACAATTAAGACATTGTTATTTTGGGGAACAGCAAGGACACCTACAATTGTAAGTATTTTTGTAAGCAGGGTGGTCATATTTAGTTTTAATATCTAAAAAATGGAAATAGCCTTTTAAGAAGTGATTGTGCGTGGTAGTTCATTATTATTATTATTATTATTTTTTTCCCAGTAGTTAAGTTTCCTCTGGTTTGGAAGTGAGGTGAGTGACCTGAGATCCCTCGGAAGGTAGATCTTGCTAGTTGGGAGCATTGTCTTTGATTTTAAGACAAAATCTTGGTGTGTTTTAGAGAAAGTACTTCCAGCACCATCCTTTCTTCTGATGGCTCCTTTTCTACAATTAGTGGAAATGGGAAGAAATCCACAGATGTCCACACAATTTGTCAACCTGTAAATAGACCTGTGCCATCATAACGTGCCGTTTAATGTATTTACGTGTGTATGCTTGTCACTTATGTTCTGGCGTTCGGTATCTGAGCTTTATCAATGCCTGTGGGTTTTTTCGGAACGCAAACACCAGAATCCGAGACACATTTGCCCGCTCAATTCTCTATTGTTGCAGCCTGTTGAGTAGACTGCTGTTGCATTTTTAATTTCTCTATAAAACAAGCTGAGAGACAATGCGAATGATCTAATTGCATTTCAAGGAGCTGCGGGCCAGGCTTGTTGCAACAGCTGATGGGCTCCTCTGAGTTTCAAGAGCTATTTATGGTAGATTAGCTGGGATCAGGGCTCTCCAGTTCAGGCCATAAAAGGCCCGTCCCATGTGGAGTTGCCCCACTGCTCCTGACAGCGCCCTCCGAGGCTGAAGTGTCCTCAGGTTTCACGTGGATTTACCCAGTAATGGATGGCCACACCAAGGCCAGATTGGGGAAGTTCAGCATCAAGGACACCAGGGCACTGAAAACTTCGAAAAGAAGACTCTTTTTAATATTTTGGCGATCTTTTTTCCGAGAAACTTTTGGGATGTAGCCTTCACCTATTTACTGCATTTGGCATCCAAACGCCTTTTGGAAAGCACCGTTCTAAATTTATCCTGTTCTGAATCATCACTTCTGAGAGATATCATTGCCTGGTTTGTGCTGTGATAGTTGATTTTGTACAGTGTTCTTTGGGCTAACTTTTGATATTTTGCTTTTTGTTTAGAATTTGAAAGTAGTGTTCATTGAAAGGAGACACAAAGAAATTACGTGAGGACATCCAAAGCCGTGTTTCGTTTATTTTTTAATTAGAAAAATAAGGAATCACAGTGTGATTTTTCCCCCCCTTTAACTTAGAGGAACAACGATTAAACAGAAATTTGAAGTAAGTGAAAAATCTTCCTATAAATCTAAATGCAGTTGTATGTTAAGTGCCATCTGTCTGAGCATGCTTCCTGAGGTTTGCTGACTTCAAGCGCTGGAATGTTCCTGCCAGGCTGTGTTAGTTATTGCTGTGACTCCTCCATGTACCCTTGGGCATGTTTTTTAGTTTTAGAGTGATGGGATTTCTCTTCCTTAAAAACGAAAGAACTTTATGGCACAGAGAAGTTTGTACTAACAATTTAATTAATATTATTTAGTAAATGCATTCTGTCTAAATATGAGCACTTGAAGCCTTGGAACTAAAAGCATATCCACAATACAGAGTACTTCAATAATTGTATCACAAGTCTGGGGTTAGAATTCAGAGGGGCACATCTTTTTTTCACTCTTGTTATTAATGGAAATGTAAATCGCCGGTGATCCTTTCATATAATTTTTGTTTTGAAGGATCTTTACCTTAGTACTCTGATTCTTCAAGCTTGGTTTATAGAACCTCTGATGTTCCAGAATTAAAAAAAAAAAAACAAAAAAAAAACAAAAAAAAACCCCCAAAAAACTCAAGCCTTAGTTCCTAGGTTTTTGAACTGTATTTCATTTTTAAATTATCCAAGAAAAAAAATGCCATATTAACCTTTTTAAGTCCTAGAGATAGCTGTGGTCTCTGTAATTTCGCTTAGTGATTTGCTCCTATTAAAAAATAGCAAAGAGCTAGAGCACATTGATCGTTTATTTGACATATTCCTCCTTTAAAAAAAAAAAAGACTTTTTTTTAATAGAATATCAGATGGACCAGTAGGAGCAGTAATTATTTTTATCAGGTAGAAAAACAGAATATTTATAGAGATGAGTTTCATCAGTGAATACTGCTGTGGCTTTCAAACCAGAGGGAGAACCACAACTTTAGCAGGCATTTGGAAATGCTTGGGGGCATTTCTAGTTCTCACGATAACCGTGGCTGGCATCTGGGGCAGTGTGGTTAAGAATTAGAAATGCCTTGTAATGTGGGACCGTCCCATAGGGTGAAGCATGGCTCTGGCCAAAATGTGGGTGGTATTCCCTGCTGAGAAAAGCTGCCAGGTATTAATGTTCTCCTCCATTCCAGAGAGAAGCAACAACAGGCTGGGCATACAGGCTGCCTCTTCTCACCAAACCAGGGGAACTCTTGAGGCACCAAGCAGTTGGGTATCCTGTCAGGGGTGGATCATCCGTGTGGGGGAGCGGGTGCAGGGAGGTAACACAGATGAGCAGAGACACTGCTCATCACGCTTCCTTCTGTTGAGAGTGGGACAATGCTTGTTAGCCATCAAGGAAATGCTTTTTTGACATCAACCAACTCTGGTGCCAGGAGCATAACTTTCAAAGTAAAATTTGATTAAAGCACCCAGCTTACATCACTTTCATTCAACAAACCCAACTATTTTTGTTTGTACTTTAGACACCTGCTGTTTCTTGGTAACCATGCCTCTGGAAGATTGTGAATTTCAATTCAGAATGAACAACATTGTTATCGCCTGGGGTCATTTAAAATTCTCCAGTTGAGGATTTGAATCCAAAGAAAAGGGCCATTGGCCTTCACAGGAATGTCCCGAGAGCGGCTGTTCAAGGCTCACAGGCTGTGCGGAGAGCTGTGGGGCGGGAACCACCAGAGGCTTATTTTTATTTTTGGGCACAAAGGAGGTCCTCTCCTCACTGTAGGGCTGCCTGAGGGGTGCCTTAGGACACTCATTACAGTGACACTCACCATGGCATCCCCGTGACTAGGATTCCTAGTCTAGAGCCTTCCTGTAGTTCTGGGCTTCATTATTTTGTAACTCCGAACCAGAAGCCACGTGGTCACCCTTGACTCCTCTCCCTATAGGTCGCTTGTGCACTCCTCTGTAGGGGGCTACCCAACAAGGCACCTGGGTCCCAGCTCTCTTGCCACCCAGGATCTAGCCCAGTGCGCGTTGCCCAGTGAGTGAGTTAATTGAATTGAATGCATTGGAATGACTGTGGATTCTTCACATCAAAATTTAGCAAAAGCAAAATGCTTTTGCCATTGTTATGTTATTCTCTACAGAAGTAGGTGTTCTGTGTCATAAGTTCTGTTTTTTTCTTCCATATCTAATAATGCAAGCAGATTTGTCTTACTAGTACAGGTGTGATGGGGTTTATGTATGTATGCTTTTGCCAACACAGGAAATTATGGTGCATTCGATGAAGTCAGCCACTTCATTATTGGAGCCTTGCCTAAAATGAAGAAACTCCTCTAGTGGTGTGATTTGACTTATATACTTTTCCCAAGCATTAAACTTTATCCCTTAGATGCAGCATCTTGGGGTGGTTTGCCCTGCTGACCTTGGACCAGAATGCAGCACCTTGATGTCTGGTTCAGAGACTCAATGTCTTATGGATATTCCTAGTTGCAGGAAGTTTTTAAAGAGGAATTTATTTTGCTTCGTATCTTGCTTATTCTCTTTTGAAAGTTGCTCCTTTAATCCCAAACAAGTTCATAACCTATTTCAAACTGGCTTTTGTATAAATACAGTCAAAGAAAGAGCTTTAGTATTTGCCTTGGGATAGTTGGTTCACCCATGTCACTGTGTGGATTCATTTCAGCACATATGTATTGAATGCTTCACTTCAGTATTACACATCTGTGTGCAGGTCTCTGAGTTGGATGCCGTGGGAGGAAGATGATGAAGCTCATTCCTGTCCTTAGTGAAGTCATTTCCTAGAGGGGTCCAGACAGGGGCTTAATGAAGCTGTTATACAAGTAGGCTAGAAGGGGGGATGCCTGGGTGGCTCAGTTGGTTAAGCGTCTGCCTTCCTCTCAGGTCATGATCCCAGGGTCCTAGGATTGAGTCCTGCATTGGGCTCCTTGCTCAGCGGGGAGCCTGCTTCTCCCTCTGCCTGCTCTGCTTGCCGCTCCCCTTGCTTGTGCTCTCTCTCTCTGACAAATAAATAATAATTAAAAAACCTTAAAAACAAAACAAGTAGGCTGGAAGGGACAAATGCTAATAACATGCCATCCATGCTCACTGCCAACCTCTTTACCTACATTGTCTCATTTAATTTGTATAGTGGTCCCTGAGAAATATTACTATCATTATCCTTATTCTACAGGGGGAAAAAACTGAGGTTTTAAGAGGCTTGCCCAAGGGCACATACCATGGGGTCAGGGTAGAACTGGATTTGAACAGGTCTATTGGATTTTGATGCCCATCTTCATAACCCCGTTTGAAACCAGTACTTCTCGAAAGTCTAAGAAGCATCACTTGAGGTCTTGTTAATGTCCTGATTCTGATTCAGTAGGTCTGGGGTAGGGCCACAAAGAAGACCCAAGGTAATCCTGATGCCTCTGGCCAGCACTGACTTTAAGTAGCACCGTCTTCAAGTACACAGCTTCCTTGTGAAGCCAGAGAAGGAAGCAATCAGGTTGGAGGGAGATCTGAGGGCTTCCCGCAGGAGAAGTGGTCTTCCAGTCTAATCTCATCTTCGTTTTTCATGCCAGCCCTTCCCACTGTTTGCTGACCCAGTTGTCCCCCATTTCTCTTTTAATGTCTGCCTTTCTCCTGGCTCCCCCTCCTCACGTTGAAAACGTACTCAAGTTTCCTCCATCCTAAATAAAGCTCCCCTTGACCTCAAGCGCTGAGCTATTTCTTTCACTGCGCGTTCACTTCTCAGCACCCAGGGCTCTGTGCAGCCCTCACCCTCCCAGCTCCACGTGATCTCCAGATTGCATTACCTCTGAGCACCTCTTTATGAGGATCCTGCCTCAGGTCTACACTGATGGCTGTATTCTTGAGCTCTCGTAAAACCTGTATTTTCTAAATCATGCTCTGTCTCCTCACTGCTCCAGCTTAACTTCTTAGGGTTAGGGTAAGGGTAAAAATTCTTGTGCTGCTCTCTCTACGGTGAAGTATATGATCCGTCCATTCCAGATGAAATGTACTCATTTGGGTTTTTATGGTGTATTTTCTCTTTTTAATTAGGAGTTGTTCACTTCCAATAAGCTATGTTAGCATCTGTATCCTAGATAACCAGCATTGATATAATTATGCATTAAGAAAGAACAGTTCAGGGGCACCTGGGTGGCTCAGTCGTTAAGCTCTCCCTTTGGCTCAGGTCATGATCCCAGGGTCCTGGGATCGAGCCCTGCATCGGGCTCCCTGCTCGGCGGGGAGCCTGCTTCTCCCTCTCCTACTCCCCCTGCTTGTGTTCCCTCTCTCACTGTCTCTCTCTCTGTCAAATAAATAAATAAAAACCTTTATTTAAAAAAAAAAAAGAAAAGTTCAGGGGCACCTGGGTGACTCAGTCAGTTAAGTGGCTGCCTTCGGCTTGGGTCATGATCCTGGGATCGAGCTCCGCATCGGGCTCCTTGCTCGGTGGGGAGTCTGCCTCTCCCTCTCCCTCTGCCTGCCGCTCCCCCTGCTTGCTCTCTGTCTCACTATCTCTCTCTATGTCAAATAAATAAAAATAAATAAAATCTTTTTAAAAAAAAAAAGAACAGTCCATTTCTGAGTGAAGACTCAAAGGGCTTTTATAAGTAATGCACCTATAATTTGTGAACTGTTTTGGTTAATCAGAGGCCTCATGTTTCTGGATTTTCGATTATGTTCTGAGTACGGAAAGTTAAATAACTTCGGACATAGAGTTGTCATTGGATAGAAAAATCATACTGGTATTTTCAGATTTTTTTGAGATATCGAAAATTTTAAATATTTTAAGCCCTAGGCTTTTCAAACGTTCTAAAAACACTACCTAATTTTACCCCATTTAACCAAAAATTTAAGGTATACACATGAACTTGCACACATATTACACGTTCAACAAAACAAGCCACTGCGGCCAGAACAAATAGGAATGCAGTTGAATCTCAGTACCTTAAAATACGTTCAATTAAAAAGTAGGCAATGGAAAGTAAAATAACCTTTGAAAATTTTAGTATTGTTTCATGTAGATTTTCTTAGAAAAATATTTTTAAGTTGCGATTTCAGATTCCCATGGACAGGATGGTCACAAGATTAGCAACATTTGTTTATTTTGCAATTACTTCATGCCTGTAACAGTTGCTATTATGAAAGCCAAGAACAAATGACATTTTAACGTCTATGATTTGTTTGCAAGTATCACTTCTGGTACCTTAAACACAGCTAATGGTTCTATAGGTTTGAGCCAGGTTAGAAAAATAAACTCAGCCATGCTGTTCAGAGTAGATGGCTCTCCAAATCATGCTCATGGTCTTAATTTCCACCAGATGTTCATTTTAGCCAGACGCACATAATCATTTAGCTTTATTATTTCATGCATTTTTGATTGAAAATGTTGAATATTTTAAAATTCTGTGATTCGATAAGTATTGTCGTGATGCGGTCGTAGAGGATGAGTAAGCTTCATGCGATGCCTTCTGCCCCAACGTGGGATCCTCCCATTTGAGATGGAATTTATTTAGTTGGATTTGTATCAGGTCTTCTCTCTGGAGGCTTCAAGGAGCTTGCAGACATCTAACAGTCCTTAAATATTTCAAAAGAGAATTTTCAGTAGGAGGTGGAGCAGGGAGCAAAAGGGAGGAAAATAATATGAAAGCAATGATAGCAAATAAGCTTTGTGTCCCACCTGCCTCAGCCCACCTCCCAAAGCTCCCAAGAATGATTTCCCTTGCTCTTGGGGGAGGAAGAACATTTCATTTGGAAATCGAGGGTGTTTGATCCTCAGGAATGCTTGGGGCAATGGCAGAGTAAGTGGGAGCAGCCCAGGTCTTAATAACCAGCTGTGTGACCTTGGGTAAGTTCTTACCCTCTCTGAGCCTCATTTATTAAAATGAACATTGGAATGGAGGATTTCTAAGGTCCCTTCTCCCTATAAGGATAATAGGTATAATTCAAAGACTTCAGAGCTTGAAAACATTCTGGCCTCTCCTGGAAAGGAGACCCTGCATCTAAAAGGTGTGGTTCAAGGCAGCAGAGCAGGACCAAGTTAGAAATGTCTTAAGCAGGAATACATATATATTTTAAAAAGTTTTCTCACTGTACTGACATGCTTCCGTTGAAATGTGCAGCCTGTTCTTACTTCTCGGTTGGTTTGGTCACCGTTGTCTTCAATCCTTTATTTTTGGAAGTTTCTGCCATCTCTTCAGACTGCACTCCCATTGTTTCTTTTGTGTTCATTCGAACACTTAAATTTTCTTTCCTGTGGCCTAATTTATTCTTCTCTTGCGCTTTTGCTTTTTCTCCTAATGTGAAACCCCAGAGTGGTCATGGCAAACCCCAGGAAGGATGCCTGAGACAGAATTTTCCTGTTCAGAACAGGAGTAGGGTGTGCTTGACTTTTTTTTTTTTTTTTTTGGTCCCTTCACATTTATTAGCTTACTGCCAGACAGTCATTCTTTATCAATTATTTTCTGAGCACTGACTGTGTGCCCAGGACTGGTATTGCTTCTGGGGGAAGAATAGTGATCAAATCCCTGCCCTCATGGTGTTTGAGTTTTAATGGACTCAAGTATGATTCTCTTCTTTTTTAACCTTATATCTCTTTAAAGTGCTTAAATGACAGAATTTAAAATAGCTGCCATGGTTCCTAACCCAAAGGAGGTCCTTGTTAGGTTTAGTATCTGTCTACAGTTTGCATTATTTTCTGAAACGCTCTCTTCCCCTATAATTTATACTGATAAAGATCATAATTTTTTGAAAAAAAAAATTCTGTTTGATTTAGGCAAGTACAGGTTTTAAAGATTTTATTTTTAAGTATTCTCTAAACCCAACGTGGGGCTCGAACCCGCAACCCTGAGATCAAGAGCCACATGCTGCACCGACTGAACCAGCCAGGTGCCTCTCCCTCAATTTTTTAATTCATGTTCCCTTCACTGTCACAAACTTCTATCTATAAAATGTTGATTAATTGCTGAGGTGAAGGTTGACATTGATATCATTCAACTGAGATACTCCAGAAATAAATCACTGAATCAACTTGACTTCTTTCTTACTTTCAGACTTTATCTGTTTTGAAAATATTTTTAAACTTAGCAAAAATTTAAAAGTAAAGGTACTTTTAAAGTACCTTTTTAAGTTTTACCTGAAGACTTTGAAGTGAGTGAGAAGACCTGGGTCACATTAAACTACTGTATATCACTAGAAGTACGAGAAAAGCTGTCTTATGGCAGAAACTTTGGAATCTGTAATCTATCATTCTGTGTACTTTTTTCTTAAGATTATTTGTCTGGTCATCTTTATTACCAGGGGAAGCTGGTTTTACACTAAGTTCATTAGCTGCCTTCCTGCCTATAGCGTATGTTAGTTTTTTACATTTAATTTTGTTAAATTTTTACGTTTAATTTTGCACAAGTTGTAAAGGGCATTCTTGGTTCATGGGGCTATAAACATTTCAACATTTGTCCTTCACAAAGTAATTATTTCATGAAAAGTAAATTATAATTTTTTCAGTAGCTCCAGATAAAAATGCTAATCACAAGGTAAATGGATGCGCTAAGATTTGAGAGAACAAATTACCTTGGTATTTTAATAGTTTTCTGAGCTAATTTTTATTCATAGCATCTCTCTGGCTAATGTGAGGGCTGATGATGATTTCTATAATTAATGAGCTCAAGTTAGGAAAAAAAAAAAAGACTAACAGGTAGATAACTTAGGGCAGCATGAAGCCAAAATTGTTATTTCAGGACAGTTGTGTTTAGGTGACCACTGTGAAAGGTGCTCTTGTTGAGCATATTTTTTTTTTTTTTTGAAGATTTTATTTATTTATTTTAGAGAGAGAAAGAAAAAAAAAAATACACGAGCAGGAGCAGGGGGACAAGCCGACTTCCTGCTGAGCAAGGAGCCCGACGCGGGGCTCGATTCCAGGACCCTGGGATCATGACCTGAGCCGAAGGCAGCCGCTTAACCCACTGAGCCACCCAGACACCCCAGATATATGTTTTAAACAGGTCCATGAACAGGCTTTAGAAGGCTACAATATCTCCCAAAAACTCCTTTTTTTGAAAGCTCATTTAATGGAGGTGAAGATCCTTCGTTTTCCATTTTTTGCTAAAGGGGCTGTGGCTCCCATGAGAAACGAAAGTCACATTCTAATTGTTTGTATAGAAGTGAGGATCTACGGAGTGCCTGGAGGTCTAGGTGACCCCATATGGGGACACACCCTTGGAGAGAGTGATGTTTCAGCATCTACCTGCTGAGACAGGATCCGGGGCAGCCCGTGGGTTTGGGTCATCACTGCCCAGTAGAACCTCCCCCGTTGATGGACGTGTTCCCAGGTTGGTGCAACTGTTCTGTAGGGGAGCCACCAGCACTTGAAAACATGGCAGTTGCAACTGAGGAATTGAAGTTTTAAATTACTTCTTTTTTTTTTTAAAAGATTTTATTTATTTGACAGAGAGACACAGTAAGAGAGGGAACACAAGCAGGGGGAGTGGGAGAGGGAGAAGCAGGCTTCCCACCGAGCAGGGAGCCCGATGCGGGGCTCGATCCCAGGAGCCCGGGATCATGACCTGAGCCGAAGGCAGACGCCCAACGACTGAGCCACCCCGGTGCCCCGAACTTTTAAATTACTTCTAATGAGTTTAAACTGCATTAGTCCTCTGTGTTGGAAGTTGCAGGTCCTGAGGAAGTGGATCTGTGCTTTGTGCATCTGCTGATATGAGCTGGGGAGCTGCGGTCTCACCTGTTGACATAGCCACGTGGGGAGGTGATGCTCAGATTGCAGAGGGAAAATATCAACTACTGTGCTTTTCAAAAGAAATTGAAGACTTATCGAATCTGAGGAAACTTTCCTGTGGGTTCCCCATTCCTCTCACCAGTCTACAAATACACACCCCCTAGTGCAAGCATGCGCACACACAGTACACGATTCTGTAGGTTCTTTGTTGGCTCTGAACACAGTAAATGTTCGTTTCTACATTTTAATTGTGTATGCAAAGATCTGGGCTTTATAGTCTCACCACTGCTAGTCACATGAAGTGGAGCCTTCAGTCTGATATCATGGGCAGCACCTGCTTGATGGTCAGCGTGGATCAAGTGCTGTGAATCCAGCAGCAAAGTGGTTTGGGCTGGCGGGGGCTGGGGCTGACCTTTAGCTGCTTTATTGTTTTTTCCTAAATTTGTGTCTTGATGTAAAGTGATGCGGTTTTATGAGAAATTAGTTTACATGATTTTTTGCTTGTTTTTGTGTTTAGTTTTTTGTATACTCGGGTACAAACTAAAGCTGTCCTTTGGGGACTGGGGCTGTGGTATGTGTGACGAGGAGATTTTTCTATGACGGTGGCTCATGTGACAGCCTATACTTCACAAGCATACAGAACACCCATTCATCCGTCCTATTTTTGAGTACTTCCTGGGGTGACTAACGATTCTGCGCATTTCCCCCAAGCGTCCGTGGCTGGTGAACCCGGACGAGTGGTGTCAGGCAGTGTGATGGGGGCACAGAGGGAGCCCTGCCAACCTGCCCCAGTCACCTCACCTCACATCTAAACAAGGAGGTGTTGACCCATGCTGTCCCAGCTGCTTGTGGGAGTGTGTGTGTAGCTTTTCCTCCGAATCTTTATTATTAAAATGAGCCCATAAACAGAAGAGAACAGGAAGTCTTGGGCACTGAAGGAAACATAGGGCTATAGGATGTGTTAGGGTTGAGAAGGGGCCAGCTGACATGCAGGGTCGTGGCCCTCACCCTGCCTGTGAGCCCACAGTTCAGGTGGTTGGTAGGGGTTCCTTTGGAGGCCCCGTGAATTGTTCCTGAGATAGTGACCCTTCCTTCTGCACCTGAGCTCAGGCTGCAGTGGCATCCCTCTGTTCCTGGCTGCCATGGCCTTCACCCTCTGCTTTTGCACCCCCATCCCCCTGAAGGTGGAATCCCACTGCTCGCCAACCCTCTGAGCCTTCCAGCCTTCCAGCCTCCGGGGAAGCTCTCCTCCGGGCACCTTTCAGCTCCCACAGCAATTGGCTGAGCTATGCAAGCTCAGAGAAAAACTTGGTGTCCTCATGCATGGAATGACACAAGCTAGTCAGATTATTGTCCACTCCACTGCTCTCTGTCTAAAATCAAAATAGACTGGAGAGTTGTTTCACCCTACAAGTGCAGCAAGACTCACCGAAAACTTACTTTTTACCTGAAAAGAATGCAGCGATCCATTATTAAATACCCAGAATGGAGAGGCAGGGACAGTTCCCCCCTGCCCCGAGTAACCCTTGCTTCCAGTGTGCATGAATAAATGTGGTTAATTAGATTAGGTGACCATATATCAAAAACAATTCAGCTCAGCTGTTGAGCTGAATAGATGTTTTTAAAATAACCAACAGAGTTGACGCTCGTTACCACCTGACTTTTTTGGTTTGTCAGAGGGGTGGGGGCGTAATGAGGGGTTATATAAGGCGAGTCAGCCACCACCTCTTCCTCCTCTGTCCTGCTCCCCCTCTTCTCCCCTTTCCTCTTCCTTTCTTTTCTTCCCCCTCCTCTTCTTTCTCTCCCTCTTCTCTTCCTTTCCTCTTTTCCTCTTTCTACTTCCTATTTCTCTTCTATTTTCTTTTCTCTTGCTGCTTCTCTTCAGCTAAGTCAAGACATAAGCAACATGGCCATGGATATCTGTAAGTTTTGCTGACTTTAATGTGTGCAATTTTTAAAATATACGTGTGTGTGTGTGTGTATATGACATATTTATAGAGACATAAAATCTCCCTTTACACAGTTCTGATACCTTTTGTCATGCGATTAATACTATCCATGATCTTTTAAAAATTATTGTATTCTGCAACAAGGAATCTGATTTTTAGGCATCCTTCTATTTTGTGGAAAGAGACTTGTTTCTTGTTAGAACAAATTGGTTATCTTTCCTTCACGTTATCTATGCTTGTATCTTCTACGTCTATGTGTGGATATGTATGAATAACAACCAAAAAATATCTACTTACATTTTTCAATATGTAGTTTGCTACTAGTAATAGGGAGAAAGTGATTACTGGACATTGTAGTTTAATTTTAGTAGAGCAAAAATGAAAATCAAGTCTCTGCTTCTGCTTTGGTGTTCATTAACTCAAGTGTAAAATTAGAAATGTGGTAATTATTTGGCAGTTCTGACTTTCTAAGGGAAACCATATCATAGCGTATGTGTGTATGTGCTGGCCTTTAAAAATAGATCTTGTCCCACGAGGAGATGAGCCCACTCAGCTGCACTCACGGCGAGGCCTGTGGATTAATTGGTGGGCTTTGTCAGCAGTGGCTGGGAGTTCTCGACTCTTCCCAGGAGCGTTAAATACCCCGGCTTCAGCGGCATTCAGTTCATCTTTGGTCAGAGCTCTGGTGTTTTAAAAGCTAACTGCTGACGAGTAAACACTCTTGACCCTGATTGTAAACATTTGTCATACGTCTGGTTAGTTTTCATTTTCACCGACCAAAATCATTTTGGCAGCAGAGTCCTTAAAGTCTGACAGCCCGACAAATTATACAGAATCCCTTGTTTTTTCTCACACAGGCTTTGACTGTGACTCACCGTCCACTTGAAAACATTTCTCCTCTGGTATTGCACATCTCCTTAAATATATATCCTTGAGCAAATGAAGTGTAGGAAAGAACTTAAACATTGGATGACTGAAAAAAGCATGTTTTGGGGCTTCGTGTCTTCTCTCCATCCTTTGAGGAGTTCAAAGAGGATCATTAATCTAGAGGTTCTGTTTAGATTCTGGAGGCCATGGCCATTGTCCCTCCTCTGTTTATCTTTCCTTTGGGGGATTTGATGGTTGTCACTGTGGGCTACTTAGGTGATGGCGAAGCCACCTGGATCTTGAGTGGCCACGTTGAGCACCAATCCACTGCCGTGTGCTCATGGAGTCTTCAGGTGCTCGGTGGCCATGCTGAGTGGCCACCGCTGTACGGGGAAAACAAGGGGCGGCAGAGGGCTTGAGGCAGAGGCCCGGCAATTCTCCTACGCCTGCGCTGACCACTGGAGGACAGTCACACATGAGTAGCACGAAGACCTTGGGGTTTTGTCAGTGGTTGAGAGGCTCCAGACTGTGCCAGGCGTGGTGGATCTCTGGGAGAGGCAGAGCCGAGGGTGGCTTGGGGCGGACTGTGCTTTGACTTCTGCTTTGTGCAGCTGCTAATCCAGAAACATTCTGCCTGAGGCCCCAGAGGCCAGGCCTCTTCTCTACAGCAGGGTCTTGTTTTGTTAAGGAACTCCAAACAGCCTGTTGTAGTCAGAAAAACAAAACAAATAAAAAAAAACCCAAAAACCAGTGGTTTCTTTTCCACAGCATTATGGACATTAAGGAAAACTTGAATTTGACAAACTCTACCATAAATCTTCCCCTCCCTAAGAATCATGTGTTGAGGTCTTGATTCTTAAAATGAACTGTGTGTAGCTGTTGGGGTTTTGGCTGATTCTAGAGCTTTGTGTAAAATCAAATTTATTTAACATTGTCCCACCCTGAAGAGGACTGGATTCACCAGCCTCCCATGAGAACACGCCTCTCCCTTCTCCTTGCGTGAGACGCTCAGAAGCGGTCTTGCCCCACTGTCCTGCGTCCACAGTCACTGGGTCACACGATTGGCAGTTCCTAGGACAGTTCTTTATGGCCCATGACATTGGCTGTGTTTTAGGACTTGAAAACCTCAACATCTCAGCCCGACTGTGGAATATTCAAGGAGGCATCTGTCTTCTAAATCTTGTCCAAAGAGAGCCACACAGAAACAAGCTTGAGAAAGGTCTAATCCTTCTTTGAAATATGGAGCCACTGACAATATGTGGACTGTATACCTAGGAGGGGGCACAGAAGCCTGTTGTGATCACCTGGGAGGATCCTTCCAAGGACCCTCTCCACATGTGGTTTCTTTTCACCTACTTTATGGAATTTCTGAGTTAAGTGGACAGAATTTCTTAATGTGAAATTGATGGTTTTCTAGTTGACTTAGATTTAAATAGCCAGATAACAACATGAAGAACACACACACACACACACACACACACACACACACACACACACAAGCCCTACCTGTAGAAAACTTGGGCACACAAGAGAATATTCTAGAGCGACCTGGCGCTGGCCTCTGTGTGGACCTGGGCCCAGGCAGAACAGCTTTGCCTGAGTGGACTCTAGCTGCACTCTCTACTCTGTCGTGTCAGGATTGGGCAAAAGAATTAATGTATTATTTGGAATTGAAAATGAAACCTGTTGTTGTTAAGATAAATACATGACACGCCATACACTTTACCTAGAAAATACGGATACAGTATAGTAAATCCTAGTGTCAAATTAACAAGTTTTCTATGTGAGGTTTTATTTATCTGGGTTGTGTCTTCCATGTCATTCTATTGTCGAATTCATTTGATTGTGGAACAACTTGCACATCTATATCCTAATTGCCCAAACTCCAGAGTTACAGAACAGGTTTACATGTTTTTATCCTAAAACTAGAAATAGTATTTCCTCCAATAGCAGTGGTTTCATAAGCCACCCAGTTATATGTTGAAAAAACCTTGAGTTTGTAAGTATTTAAAAACTAAACTTGGTCTTCTTTAGAAGCATATTATTTAGGTGGAATAGTATGTGAGTTCTTGCAAATTGTGGAGGAAAAGCATCAACTTCAGTTCAGAGTTGTAGAAATGAAGGTGAGGAAGTTGGGGCAGAAGTTTGAAGTGTGGTGAACTCTTAATTATTCTGAAAATTGGATATTTCAAAGTGGCAGTTATTTTTAAGCATATCTAAACAGTATTTATTTCTTTTAAATATTCACTATTTTTACGCATTTTTTCTTATCTCCCTTACTCATTTCTTCTTCTTTTAAAAAAGATTTTATTTATTTATTTGTCAGAGAGTACAAGCAGGGGAAGTGGTAGGCAGAGGGAGAAGCAGGCTTCCCGCTGAGCAGGGAGCCCAATGCGGGGCTCGATCCCAGGACCCTGGGATCATGACCTGAGCTGAAGGCAGATGCTTAACTGAGCCACCCAGGCATCCCTAAACAGGATTTAGAAAGTATTTTTGTACAGATATTTACATTGGTATGTTTGATATGTAAGACTTCTAACCATCACTGCCCCAATAATTGGTACATTAATTGGTACACTGCCCCAGTAATTGGTACCACTTATTGGGTACATAGCAAGTGTTCAATAAATAGTTGTGCAGTGAAGAAATTAATGAATTGAACGAACATATGCATGCACCCATGTACGCGTGCTCACACACAGACACACAGACACAGGAATCAGCCAAAAGCATTACGAGCTGAAAGCCTGTTTGATGTTCTCATCTGCCAAGCTCCTTAGTGAAAATTTGCTTTGTAACACTTCTGATTCATTTAAGCCTTCTCCCGAAGGAAAGTAATTAAATGTTTTGTTTTAAGCAGTTCCATTTTTATACTGCAGATGACAAGTGAGGAGCAACCAATTTTTAGCTTTTAACGAAATGACTAATTAAACACAGAAGGTACTGCCAATAAAATTGAAATAAAATCTGTCATTAATCCAGTTCTGTGTTGAATTTGCTTTGCGTATTGATGGGGAAACTATGCTGAAGAATACACTGGTGAATTTTTTTTTTTTTTTTAATAACTGAGAGAATTAGGATGTTTCTAAAAGGTTTAAAAACAAAGTAGCAGGGGCGCCTGGGTGGCTCAGTCGTTAGGCGTCCGCCTTCAGCTCAGGTCATGATCCCAGGGTCCTGGGATCGAGCCCCGCACTGGGCTCCCTGCTCCACGGGAAGCCTGCTTCTCCCTCTCCCACTCCCCCTGCTTGTGTTCCCTCTCTCTCCGTGTCTCTCTCTGTCAAATAAATAAAATCTTTAAAAAATAAAAAACAAAAAAAATCTCATATATTGTTCTTAAAAAACACTTTATTGAGGTATGACTGCCACAAAAAAGCATATTTAAAAAAAATAAAAAAAAATAAAAAATAAAAAAAAACAAAGTAGCAAATGTCTAGAAAATTGTTTAAATCTAAAGGAAATGAAAAAAGATCCTTGTGATAGGATCATTTTAATAGTAGCAATTAAAAATTTCTATGTTTCTTAAAGAGATGTTGTCTTTTGCCTTAAAAGATTTGCTAATGTGATTCACTTATTTGAAAGTTCACACATGGTGTCTGACTGCAGGCTTTCTCTGGGGCCCCTAAAGCTGGACTCAGTGGGTTCAAATTTCAACACTATTAGTTACTAGTTGTATTAGCACAGGCAGGGAACTCAACTTCTGTCTCAATTTCCTTATCTGTAAAATGGGCATGATAATAGTACTCGGCTGGTGCATAGAGTTGTTTGGAGGATTAAATGGGTCGATATACATAAAACGTAAAACCTCAAACCTGAAAGCAGCATTTGCTGGGGATAGTGGTGATTCAGAGATTATTATTATTAACCTTCATTGGGGCTAAGATGATTTATAGATTTCAATTTTAGCCTTAAACTGTAAGGATTTTTTTCTTTTTGACTAAAATTTTATTACAATGCTTTTTGTAACTTTGGTGTTAAAAGTAGATGATTTGAGCCAGTGATTTCTTTGAAATCTAGGGAAATGATATCATATCATTTAATTAAAAAAAATTTTTTTTAAATATGATCTTAGTAATGATAATGGCTACTCCTGATGCCTGAGCAATCATTCCAAAGCCAATTTCCTGAGGATGTGGAGCTCAGGACATCAGATTTAACGGGCATTCTATAGCTGGTTCACACCAAGAAAGCCTTGATCATAAATATATAAATACATATCCCACAAGGGAAAAGGAAATCTTTCCTCGTTTTGTGGAATCGGGTAGGTTTTTGAAACTCCTATGTAAAAAGATTATCTGGACTTCAAGTACCCTTAGGTGGGCTTTAAAAAAAATACATAAAGGAAGAGAATATTCTTTTGGTTCAATGTCAAATTGTAGGGGAATATCCGCATATTTATTCATCTAGAGGAAATTCTGGATTAAATAAGATATTCAACTAGGGTCCTAGCGTCATCAGTTTGAAATAGATCATAATTCATCAAGGTGATTGTTTTCTAAGATTGAATGGTCATTACAATTGCTTGATAAAGCTCTTGAAAAATATAGTTTTGGTGCCCTATTCCAGACCTGTGTACTCATACTTAGAAGGTAGAGACTGTAATTCTCCCCCAAGTGATTCTGATGCACAGCAGGGTGGGTGTCCCTGCCATTGGCTTCCTGTCTCTCCCTCTATGTCATCTTGGTCCATGCCTACCCATCCATGTGGCATGTGAATGGACCCACCTGCAGTGGGGCTTTGTGGACATTGTTCTCATCAGCTGTACAGTCAGGACATATGTGACTAGGAAAAGCATACTTACAAGGAGCTAAGGAGATTTTGAAAATTGAATTTTCCTTTGCTAAGCTTTTGTGCTTTTTAAACTATGTAACATCTCTTAGAAAAATCATATTTAAGAACAAGAGAACTCATGGTATCCTCTTATTTTTACCAGATCCAAAGCTGTTTTTTTTTTTTTTTAAAGATTTTATTTATTTATTTGAGAGAGAGAGAGCCAGAGAGAGAGCACGAACAGAGGGGAGGGACAGAGGCAGAAGCAGGCTTCCCACTGAGCTGGGAGCCCGATGAGGGGCTCGACCCCAGGACCCTGTGATCATGACCTGAGCTGAAGGCAAACGATTAACCTACTGAGCCACCCAGGCACTCCCAGAGTTGTTTCTTTGAAATATAAATTATTTGTTCAACTACAGCGTACATGAGCAGAGCACTTAGGAGAAGACAGCCCTGCTCCCAACCCCTGAGTTCTCACACTAAAGAAATCAAGTATCAGTTTGTAAATGATTCAACTATAACTCAACCCAGCCCAGAGTGGAGATCACATCCAATCTCATTGCTGCCATCATGCATGGACGTAAAGAATGCTTTTACCTGATGACATTTCCAACACAGGAAAAGCTAGAAGAGGGGCAGAAGGACAGCAGAGCACTCTAAAAAGTTTTCCCTGAGAATAACTAGAACGAGGGGATTAAGTTTCTGTTGGCCATTAAGAGCCTGTGGTCGGTTGTAAGTGCCCAGGTTTCTCCAGATGCCCAGAACCTTTGCTTGGATGACCTCAGCACCCTGCTGGCGCACACAGGCCGCCCAGGTCCAAACACATTCTCCTCTTACTTGTAATGGGAATAGGGCTGAGAATTGATATTTTCTGAGATATCTGGGGAGGTGAGTCCCACCAACATCTGGGTTGTCCCCTCAGGCAGATAGAATATTCCTATAAAAAAATGAGGCAACAGTTTGCTAACACGTTTCACACCATTCCACAGCTCACCCCTCCCACTCTGGCATTCGGCATCTCCTGCAGCTTAATGTCTGGAAGGATAGATTCTCCCCCTTGTTGCTGGCATGGCCCCCTTTTCTTATAATATCTATATAGAACCTGGAATATCGAGGCTACCCCAAGTGGTGGGGTCCCAAGGAACCAGCTGGCTCTAGTCACCTTGAAGGATTCACTCAGAGTTCTGACTGGTTGAGACCAGACATTCTCCAAGCTGTTGCTTTCCTTCAAGATCCTTCTCTCCCTCACCTGCAGGATACTGCAGAGCTGGGGACCTGTCCACTTTGTAGCCACATCTAACAGTGGTCAACCCGACCTTCTGGGTGCCTCTTGAATTCAAGAACTTCTCTACCTTTGGCATTGGTTTAGTCCCCACCCCCCTCCAGAATGTCCCAGGATGTTGTAAAATGTCAAGTAATTTTTATCTTAAACGAGGGGTGGCATTTGACCCATCATATGTCATAGGGACATGCCTGCCAGAGCTAAAAAGAGACACTTATCACATCCTGTCCTGGCTCGGGAGCAGTTGGGGATGAGTAACCACTTGCCCCTTACTGGCAGTTCTCCCTGCCACCGTCCCTATCTGCGATGAGCCAGAGCCGTGCCTGCACCACGGTCGGCCCTTTACATTTGAAACAGTCAAAACTTTTAAAAAGAGGGGCTTTTGAGTGCTTTGACACATTAAAAATTTGAAGGAGCAATGTGCTCAAGATAGTGAACAAGCTCTTTTCCCACCAAACAAAAGTAAACCAAGAATTACATTAAGAGGGATTTAGGTGAGGCATGAGGAGACTGTTGAATTGTAGAGATTGCCACCAGTGTAGATGCAGAACTGAGGAAGGAGAAGGCAACACTCCTCTCGGGCACATTGTGAGTGTTGTAGAAATATTACTATTATCCATAAAGGCAAAAAGAAAGGAAGATGTTACATATTGAAAGAACAAAGTAGATCTGATGCGCATGGCAAATATAAAATAGTTGATCTCTCTGCAACTTGGAAATTGGTAAAAGCAAGCAGTGCTTTGGGCACTGCAGAGCCTCAGGCAACCCAGAGGCTCAGAGGGGAGTGCACACACAGACATTCACAATCTGGTGGAGTGTGTCAGGCAACTGCCTAACCAAGTGGAAAAATAAGTAAGTTGTATCGTATGCCAGGATAAATTTTTAATCAAATATTCAAATAGTTACATGTTTAAAAAAAAAATGAAACCACAAATACATCCTGATTTGAACAAGCCGACTCTATAAAAACATTATTGAGGCAATTGGGGAAAATTGAATGTCGATCAAGTATTAGATGGTATCAGATAGCTTGTTAATTTTGTTATATATGATAATAGCATGATAACCATGAAAGAAAAGGTCTACAATGTTTTTAAATGCATATTGAAGTATCGGAGTTGAGGAGCAAGAGGGAATCCAGGGAAACTTCACAGATGTAAAAGATGGATAGGATATCGATAAGTGGAAGGATGGAGATTGGTGGGCAGGAGGGAAGGGCAGACAAGGGTAGAATGAATGGATGTTGTTCAGGCAAGGAGAGGCTTGAGTGACAAGCTGAGTGGTATGTGTTTCTTGGTCATAGGAAACCGTGGGAGTTTGGGCCGCGTGCAGGATGGCATGGAGAAGGAGGCACCGAGGTAGTTAGGAGGCTGGGATTGTAAAAGTCTCAAAGCCCACTGACGGCAGCGGGAAGAGAAGGGAAGGACCCAGAGTGGCATGGCAGAATCGCCCGAGGGGTGGATTGGATGTAGACATGTGTCAGAAGGGAGGAGACACGGTGGGAGCGCTCACTCGCATCCACAGGGAGCCCCAGGAAGGAAATGAGAAGAGGCGGAGGCTTGCTCCAACTTCACAGCGCTGAGCTTGCTTTGTCCTCACTGGTTCATCCTGCTGAAGGTCAGGCAGGGTCAGCAGGAAAGCGGGCACAGCACAGTGTCCCCAGCGAGAGAGGGTTTTGCTGCAGAGGTAATGCCAGTCCTCACCTCGGCGATCTCCAGGTCTCTCTCCCAGTAGAGAGCCAGTCCTGCTTGGCTGCAAGGCGTGATCACCGAGGGCCTTTTATGACCTTCCTTAGAAATCCAAACCTGTCTTGCAGTACAGCTAATCACAAATTATTTGTTGCATAAAAGCTTGACAAAAGGCCAGGAGTCCCACAGCTCCCACAGTGCTTTGTCCATCTTCTGCTTATTCCAGATCCCCAGCTCCCTGAGCCTGGTACATGAATGGGACAGGAAGGAGGACAGGAAGGCTGTGGCCTCATTTGGCTTGCTCCCAGCTCTGCTTCAGGGATGTGGCCTGGGGCACGGCGCAGGTGAACCCAGGCCTCTCAGCATCTTTTGAGGCGGAGAGCAAGAACTTGACACTGTTAAAAGCTGTACCTCCAAACAGCCTGCTCAAAGACTTAGGGAAAGAAAAGACCACATTTACTAAAGCAATAAAATGGATAAAATATCAAGGAATAACTTAACATGAAATATGTGAAATCTATGTGTAGAAACCCGTTAAACGTTCCTGAAGAATTCAAAAAGAATTTGAAAAAATGAAAAGGAGTACCTCATGTTCTAGAATAGGAAAATTCAAGATCATGAATATATCAATTCTTCCTCAGTTTAACACATTACCAATAAAATACCCACTGTTAATATTAAACAAAAAGTAGATAAGTGGATTCTAAAGTTCATATGGATAAATAAACAAGATCTACCACTTAGTTCATACATTGTAAAGCCTTAGTAATGAAAAGGTGGTCCTAGTGTGTGAATAAACAGAACAGTGGAACAGATTAGAAATCTAGAAATAGTCCCAAATATATATGGAAATAAATAAAACAAATGGGGAAAAGTGTGATTTAAAATTAATGGGGAAAACTAGACTGCTGAATGTTCAGGCAACTGCCTAACCAAGTGGAAAAATAAGTTGTATCATATGCCAGGATAAATTTTTAATCAAATATTCAAATAGTTACATGTTTAAAAAAAAAATGAAACCACAAATACATCCTGATTTGAACAAGCCGACTCTATAAAAACATTATTGAGGCAATTGGGGAAAATTGAATGTCGATCAAGTATTAGATGGTATCAGATAGCTTGTTAATTTTGTTATATATGATAATAGCATGATAACCATGAAAGAAAAGGTCTACAATGTTTTTAAATGCATATTGAAGTGTACAGGGGTAAAATGACTTGATATATTGGGTTTGCTTTAAAATAATGTAGAGAGGGAAGGAATAGAGGCAGCAAGTATGGCAAAACTTGATAATTGAATCTAGTGGTGGGCATGGGGGAGTTCATTGTAGCATTGTCTCTACTTCATGTAGGTTTACATTTAAAAAAAAAAAAAAATAAGTACCAGAATGAAACAGGAAAAATTTCTTCAGCGCTTTGGGTTTGGCAGACGTTTCCTACTGATTGACCATGCAGAAGCCATGAAATTAAAGATTGATGAAAATTAACTGTATTTAAAAAACACCATCACTTTCCCACTGGGGGAAAAAACACCACCAAAGAGAAAGGAAAAACTAGAAAAACTGCCTGTAACTCATATCCCAGGATACATGGTTAATATATTAATATGTAAACTTCTAGAAATCCTAAGAAAACAAAAAACAAACAAAACACTGTAGGGAAATTGGCAAAGCATCTAAACTGATAGCACACACAGAAAGAGAAAGGACATTTAAATAGGTCTAAAACATGTGAAAAAATGTTCCACTGATTTCAGAGTAAGGGAAATAAAAATGTGCTGTGAGCAGGAAGCCTCAGAATAGTGAAAATCTAGAAGTCCGTTGTGAGCTGGGGAACCAAGAACCATTGCTGACGAGAATGAAAATGGCACCATGTCTATGAGGAGCAATTTGGCAGTTGCAGCCAGAACGCCTTCAGATAGACTTACACTTCCATCACAAGCTATACACTGTAGCTTTGTGTCAAACAGCAGACTAGAAACTTTGATGCCCATCAACAGGGAACTGGGGGGTAAATTATGGAATACTGTGCAGCTGTGACAGATGAGGGCAATGTGGGAAAATGCTGTCTGCACATCTGTAGGGACAAAGCAAAAAGAACAGCGCTCAAGGTACTCCGTATTGGGGTATAAAAGGGAAGAGAGGCATTCATTTGGGTTTTCTTGCATAAAGAAACTCTGTAAGGACAGACAAGAAATTAATCACTGGCCATTTGGAAACAAGGGAGAGGGCTGGAATGTTTCCCTGTGAACCTTCTACTTTGTAGGATTCACATGAATCAAGAAATTACAAAAGTAAGCTGGGTCTTAAAAGACTGTACTGTGGGCTCAGTACATAAGAGTCACCTCTGCAGATCAAGTTCTGGCTTTATGTATTACATCTATTAGCAGTATAATTTTATATGAATTGAGTAAAAATCCAAAAATAACAGTTAGGTCATTTGAAAACATATGCCCCAGGTGCCCATTAAATGTGCTTTTCAATATACGTTTTGTTCAGAGTGTGGTCTGACCAGCCCTAGGTGGGTACTTGGATTAAGTAAGGTCTTGCGAGTGTTGTGAGGGGGAAGGCTCACTTCGGCCATTCCTCTGTCATTCCACTGCCTTCCTCCTGATCCAGCCAGCTGCTATATTAAATGTGAATACCAGGTATGTTTCAGAACTACAGGTGAAGAAATGAGATCAACTCTCTAGCCATAAATTATATCCTGGTTCTTGGGAGACTTTTTAGCCTAGAGCCAGAGCTGCTTTCCTTGTGTTTGTGACTTCAAGCATTTGCTTGCTGGATGATTTTTCTTTTTCTTTTTTTTTTATTTTTACTTTATTATTATTTTTTAGAGCATGTGAGTGGCAGGGGTGGGGGCACGTGGGGAAGAGAGAGGGAGAGAATCTTAAGCAGCTCCATGCTCAGCGCGGAGCCTTGTGTGGGGTTCATCCCATGACCTTGAGATCATGACCTGAGCCAGAATCAAGAGTCGGACGCCCAACGACTGAGCCACCCAGGCGCCCCTCATTTTTTGTTTTAAAAGCTGCACGTTTGCACCTGTTGACTTCACACCACGTGCCACAGAACTCCTTCTGTGAAAGACAAAGATTGCTATGTTTCATCTTTCAGGAAACAAAAGTGCTAACTTCTCTCCTCCCCGCTTATGTTCTTTATAAGAAAGAAAGAAGGATTCTTTGCATTTCCACTGTGTGTATTGGGTAAGAGGATGAGCAAGGAAGGCAGAGTTTGTGGAGCTCCTTTGCAGGGTACTCACTCACCTGGGACTCAGTGCTTTTCATGGCAAGAACTACGTCCCGTTCCGCGCTTGCTTTCATTTAACTCCGAAAAAAAGGGGCACATCCATGGAGGGGAAAGAAGGAACTCTGAGCATCCTGTGGTCAGGCCTTTAGAAAGTCCTTCTTTATCATCTTAATGGGAATGTAATGATTTTAAAGAGGTTTTTTTGTGTATTTCTCCACTCTTTCTTTTTAACATTAGATTTAGTCATCTTTCGGACTTGACAGATTTCATCTTTAAAACATTATATTGCAAAGCCACGAAAACTGCAGTTCACAAGTTCACACGATATACAGGTGTTTGCTTAGAAAGTAGGACCTGACGCACATTTATGCTGTATTCTGAATGGAGACGTTTGTGTGTTCTTTCTTCCCAAAAATCATTCTGATGATGAGCACTTAACCTGCGCCAGCCCCTTTGTGGGAGAGTGTAGTCTTTCTGGCTTGTGGAGCCAGGAACCTGCCCGCCCTGGGCAGCGAGAGAAAACGGGGGGCCAGGGGGGAGGCAAGCCAGTGGCTCTGGAAGATGGACCACGGCAGGGGGCACTTCATGAAACATCCCAGCATGTTCTCCTTGCCTGTGACTTATTGCAAAATAATCAAAACTGCGTTGGCATGGATACGCGTTTAGGAGGGCTAATAGCTCCATACGTCATTCAAAGCAAAAATATGGAAATATAACCTAATAATCCAGGGCCCTATGTTTTGAAAGAACACTACCAAGTCTCTCATGAAGATACTGACCACTCACTGATTTGGACGAAGTGGAATTTACAGTGCTCTTAGCAGACAGCGGACTGGTAAAAAGAGAAACAATCAGGAGAATAAAACTGGATAATGATCCAAGAGCACAGAACAGACAGGTGGTGAGTTGGGAAGGGGTCTGTGTATATGTGTGCTGGGAGGGGCTGCTGGACAGAAAAACGGATGGAGAGGGAAAGGAAGAGGCAAGTGGGTGTGGTGGGGAGCAGCAGATGATGTGCCAAGGAGTGGTGTCTACAGAAGCTGCTTGATGGGGCGCCTGGGTGGCTCAGTCGATTAAGTGTCTGCCTTCGGCTCAGATCATGATCTCAGGGTCCGGGTCCTGGGATCAAGCTCCCTGCTCAGAAGGGAGCACACTTCTCCCTCTCCCTCTGCAGCTCCCCCTGCTTGTGCTCTCTCACTCTCTCTCTCTCTCAAATAAATAAATAAAATATTAAAAAAAAAGAAGAAGAAGAAAGCCTGCTGGAGCAGGGAGCTTTATTATAGACGGGAGTGTCCTCGACCTTAGAACAACTTTCAAACCTCCATCTTAAGTGGGGCATAATTGGCCTCAGAGCCCCAGAACTAGAAAACACCAGTGCTGGGGTTTGAACTCCTGTCTCTCTCAAGAGCCCCGGCCGCTGACCTCCGGGCAGCTGTTTGTGTTAAGTATAGTCTATGGCCTGGCATTAGTTGCCTACATGGTATCAGAGCTGAAAGCCATGGGTTCGATCCTGAAACGGGCCTGGGGCAAGACCTGCATTATTTAGTTGTAGATTGTACCTCAGGCTTACCCCTCCCGAAATTGGGGCCCGAAGTGGCTTGGTGCTAGGGTGAAGGTGTATAGCTCACTAGCCTAAACACATTTCCTCTTTTGGAGAAATACAATAGAATGCAGCACTCCCCAATACCGATTAAGAAGCGTCTTTTTTACAGGTGAAAAAGAGCATGTTTCCATCTTCATCATCCTTTTTAGCTCCAACTCTGGGCTTTGGTAAATCTGATGTGTGCATTGGTTTTAGATTAAAACATGGCATGTGGTATTTTGGAAAACAAAGTGAACCAATAAAACTCTAGGGATTTTTTTTTTAATGTCTTTTCTCTGGGAACTTATTTATGCTGGTATTGTTAGCTGTTTTCCTTGGATGACAAACTTGTATAATTGTAGTAATATGTTTCTGAGATACAGAGGATGAAAACCACAACAAAATATAAAGCTTTCAAGTTAGCACATGAATAATGTAGATTAATGACAGAGAGCCATGGAGCCAGGAAAGAGGGTTTTAAAGAAAGAACGCTCCAGGGGAGTGCCTGGGTCCTGTGGTTATATCTGATTTCTAGAATTGCACTGCTTGCCATCTGAGTGTTAGAAGTGAACTGGCACTTAATCATAATATGTATCAATGTAACTCTGGTGGTCCTTCTAACTACCATCTCCTACAAAAGGGAGCCCCTAGCATGGAGCCGTGGGAGGGCGCTCTGCAGGGCCACAGAAGGATTTTAGTGACAATGATCTTTCATTGCCTCATCTCCTTCTTTCCCTGGTTCACTGGGAACTTGTTTGGCTGAATTTTTATCATAATTCCACTCCGTGAGTGTGAATGGAGTCCTTTTTGCCCCAAGTTCTGGGATTGGTAACATTTGCATCACATATTCTCTAATAATGTTTGTTTAAATATACCACCTTGGGACAAACTTTACTATGTAAATGGTGCTGGTGTTTAGAAAAGAAACAGTTGAGTCCTTACAGTCTTGCCTTTGCTGCTGCCGCCCCCTTAGCCCACCTGCATGCGTTCCTTCTTCAGTTGGGGAGGTGCAGGGAGCTGAGGTTCTCACCCCGGGCTGCCCCCTGAACCCTCTGGGGAAGCTCTCACAAGATCCCTAGCTGGGTCCCACCTTGAGATGGATCCTGGTGCCTTAGGTCTGGGCCGGGGCGGGGCAGGGGGGGAGCGCGGCACGGGGAGGGTTTTAGGCTGATGCTCTGCTAAATGGAAAACTGCTACCCCAGAGGATTTCCAAAGCCCTTTCCAACCCTAAAGGTAACTAATTCTACCGTGAGGTCCCAGATGAATTTGGCCTCCTCTTTCTGATTCCTAGTCTGTGTCATACATAACTAAAGACCAGAATTCAGTTAGATTTTTGTAACAATCTCATTTCCCCGAAAGTGCTAAATACTAGAGCATCTTTTTTTGCTACTTGTAGCTATTTTCTCCATTCATTAGTGGGCTACATGTAAATGATACTTTATCTCTACCTCCACTTTGTCCATTCAGAATGACCAGCATTCAGAATAGCGGAGGACACAGAAGAGGGTTCCAGTAATGAGACCCTAGTTAATATATACGTCACGGGCATCTTTCACGTTTGCTATAAATTGCATTTGCCCTGTGGGCTGTGGTTCTTGCATCTCATGAGGAACCCAAATCCTCATGAGGGTCTATGTGACTGTCTGGGAATTGATTTTGGGTTTTTGTGCTTTCCGCTGTAAGACTACAAAAAACTTTAAAACATACAAGAAAGACTGGGCAAAAACTGGAGAAAAAAATAAAGAAAAAGTGTCTTGTGATTCAGAACTTGTACTAAATTTTCTAGGCAACAGGAAGAAGCAGCTGTTGGCCTGTGAGTTTTCCTCAAGGCCAAAGTCGGGCTCCAGAGTCAAGCGTTGGCCCCAGGGTCAGGCACCAGCCCTCACAGTTGGCCTGAGACTCACCTTCTGTCTGTGTCTCAAACTAGTTACTGACTTGCTCAAACTAGTTACTGCAGAGATGAACTATTCCTGCTAGAGAGTGCTTTTTTTTTTTCTTTGCTAAATCAGCATGATCAAATATTTCTAAAGCTAAACCAAATTATATACCAGCTTACAAAGATTATCCACACCCTTGCATCAATTAAAAAAAAAAAAAATTGGAGCTGCCACTGGGAGGGAGTGGGGAGAGGCTATTTTGTGCTTAGAAAGATGCCCCGAGGCAGCTGTAGACAGCATTGTTTTCGTTCAGCTTTGGCTGGGCTGGTGTGTGCATTAGCTCATGTTCCAAATCTGTCACCAGAAGAATGTAGCGAGAATCTTGGTTGAATCTTTTCGTCCTCACCCTTTGCTTAGCCAGAGTCGTGTCTACACAGCCAGGATCGCCAAGACTTAAAAAACAGCAGTTTTGAATAAAACCTAACAGGCTTTTTACATGATTCATAAGAAGAAATGGAGGCACTTCTCCCAATAGCCCAAGAAATACATCTCCTGTTCCCTGCTCACCCCAGAGCTAGTTGCTGCTGAGTTTTAGAACACATGGGACAATCCTTTTCATAATATCTTCAGGTCTCCACTGAAACTAGAGAGAGCAGAGAGGGAGGGAGGGACCGGGCTGGTGGAGAGAGAGAGGGAGGGAGGGGGCTGGTGGAGAGAGCGGGAAGGAGAGGGAACCAGGATTGGGAGCAGCCATGGCTGCATACTTGAATTTGCGATTTAGGTTGATCACCTCTGCCTTTAAAACCTCAAGCAGGAATCCAGGGCTTTGTGTAGCTTTCAGGACAGGAGAGCCCTTCCTAGGTCTCCTACCCTTGTAAGGGACCCACAGGTTGACTGTGTGCTTTCCTTGTCTCCCGCTAACTCTGCTTTAGCCTCTCTGGAGGTCAGTTTCCTCATCTGTGAGATGGGGACAGGGATATTCCCCTTCACGCCAGCAGGATCACATGATGCCACATTGCCTAAATTGCTTTGTAGATTATAGAACACTTTTACAATGTCTACGTTTGTGAAGTGAAGATTAAGTGAGATATTGAAAACATGTTGTATGCCGTTAAAGACTGTAGATATGGAGAGAGCTAGTGTTGATTCATGCTTGCCGTGGAAAACTTCTGCCTGTACTTGGCACTGGGCGAGAACTTGGTTTCCACAGGTTAGAAGGCAGGAAAGGGAAGAGTGCAGCAGAGGATGGGGTGACCCCTCTGGCTGGATGCCCCAGGGGCTATGCCCCATGCCTCACTAATTATGGCACCATTTCCCAAACCCCATAACCACTCTGTTGCTGATGGCTTGCTGAAATGCTCTCACCAGCTCTGTGTCCAGAGGGAAAGGAAGTTTTAAGAGACAAATGACAGCAGGGTCCTGGCGCAGCTGAGCTCTCCCTGGAGGGGGAGTCCCTGGAGGGGGCGTCCCCCGAGGGGAAGGGGCCTGTGGCACAGCGTTCTCAGACGTGAGAACCAGCAGCTCATGACACAGGGCTGAGAGACGGGCAGGCACCACTGCAACAAAGAGCTCCTGGGGTGGTCTCAGAGCCAGGCCTGGGGAGTGGGGAGCCCAGAGGCTAGAAGGACAGCTGCTCTTCCCCCAGGGGCCACAAACCCCGGTGGGGGTGAGGACAGCTCCCTGAAGTGGGTCACTTCCTCTGTGCGCCATGACCAGTGGCCTGGTGCCCTGGGTCTGTGGCGAGGGCCATGGAAGGTGAAGCATGATCACGGGCCACAACGAGGCATTTGAAAAAGGCGTGTGTGACGGGAGGTGTGGATCCAGCCTGCGGAGTAGAAACAGGTAGAAATCAAGAACGAGGATGAGCTGTGGACTTTTTCCCTATAATATGTATTTATGTCTTGCAAACCGAGTTTAAAAGATTTGCCTGCCCAAAGGGTATTTTGTTCAGTGTTTACCTTATTAGTTGTTCTTTCCCCATCAAGAAACTGATTAGTAGGATGAATGAAATGACTTTTCTTTGCTACTCAGCCGAATAGCTGTGACCCTTCTGTTCCTGTCCCCATCCTCTGTAAAAAGTGTCATTGCTGTTAGGGCACTTTACTCTTAGTGTGCATGGGGCTGGAATCCAGGTACCCGGTTCACTCTCTGCCCCGTAAGGCCCTGCATGTCGCTTTAGCAGGCTTGCTGGGAACACGGCTCTCCAGGTAAACCTTTCAGTGCTCCCCAAGGCGGCTGTGCATGCCTGTCTGCAATCCTGGAAACACGGAGGTGGCCGCTTCTGGGGCCCCATCCGCAAGAACCCCAAATTCCATGAAGGAAGCCAATCTAGCTTGGACTTTACGCTTCCTGGCTTAACAGATGTCAGGTAGCAAAGACAGACCTAAGGGGATGTGAAGCAGTCCTCCACCCCTGGACTAGCTCCTCCTCCTCCTCTCTTTTCTTAGCATTCTTAACCTTCCGGAAGCTTCTCGGCATCTTGTCAGGGGCTGAGGACTCAGACAATCAAACTCTTTAGAACTGGGTGAATAGAATAAAAGGGCTTATTGAATCTCCAAGGATAGGATTTGGAGTCTGTACATTTAACAACATACTGTCTTGAGGCGCCTGGAGGGCTCTGCCTTCAGCTCAGGTCATGATCTCAGGGTCCTGGGATGGAGCCCCACATTGGGCTCCCAGCTCAGTGGGGAGTCAGCTTGTCCCTCTCCCTCTGCCTCTCCCCCTGCTTGTGCTCTCTCTTGCACTCTCTCAAATAAATGAAAACTAAAATCTTTAAAAAAAAAAAAACAAAAAACCACAACATACTGCCTTTTTAAAAAAAATTATAGGATTTGTGTATTGACTGTAGCTTAATATGTACATGGTGTTAAATTTTCTTAATAAAATTTGACACGTTCAAAATATTCTATATTGTGTGTATTTATAATTATAGAAATCCTATTTCTATAATTATAAAATATGTTGCTAATTTGGGGACTTCTATAATAATATTCTTTTCCTTAGAGGGTGTGGGCTGAAGGTGAATTGCCTAAGCACCGTGAATTCCTGTGTGTGATAAAGGAGGCAGGCAAGTCAGGAGTAGCAGGTATTTGACATATTTGGATTTTGATAACCAACCTGGATAGAGTTTAGTGAAAACAACCTGGTTTCTGAGGACCTGAGTCTGATGGAAAGCTTATCGGGTCCCTTGGCTTAGAATCTTCCTGGACAACAGGTGGAGAATGAGAAATGCCCCCCTCCAGTTCCCAATTGCAGTGTGTTGGGAACTTCAGGGACAGCAGCTTATATTCTTATAAGAATATCCTTCTCTTCTTCATGTGAAGGTTTCAGGGCAAGCTTCAGGCACTTACCAGTTTACTTCCAACAGTCGGCTCCTGTTGGAGTCTGCAAAGGACTGTGGGACAATTTGTATCTTATTTGCACTATTAAAATAGTGTGAAATTTGTATAAAACATTTGTATAAATTTGCATAAAACATCATAGTACAGTTTTAGTGTAAAATTACAGACCCCCTCTTCTTTCACAGGTGCTCTTTAACTATCCAAATATTAACATGGCTGCTATCAAAAGTTTAAAGTATAAGCCAGAGATTAGGGCCACAGCCTGTGAGGTGCGTTCAGCCCGGGGCACCATAGTTGATGTGCGCTTGAAAATCCGAAGTCCTCCTTTTGTTTAAAGTTTAACAAATCAATAATTTAGAACTCTGGAGATTGTTTTCTTTAAATTTGGACACGGACTTGAAATTAAACATATTGCCACCACCCTTTCTCTGGCCCTAAAAAATGAAGTGGAACATGAGTGAATAGAAACATGTGGGGGAAATTATTTGAATTTTGTTTATACTTACAGCATATTAGTCACACAGATTCTGCTTGAAAATCAACGAGGCTTTCTTTTCCAATTTAACATTTCCCCTAACAAAGCTCACTTTGCATATTTTCAGTTGTTTCTGTGTGTTGTTCACTTGGATCACACAGTACATCTTGTAACATGCCACTTCCCCTTTCCTCCATAACTAATGGAGACCTGTAGCTGTGGGCCCCTTGACATTTAAATCTCCATCATGGAGAGCTCACCACGAAGTGGAAAAATCTCAGCAGCAAGAGACTGAACAGCACCTGGGCAGGTGAGGTGGAATTTTAAACAGAAATGAGAACCTACATGTATTCGGTTTTTGTGAGTGTTTGTACTCCTGAGAGACTCTCTCGTCCTTTGTCTTGTGAAATATTCAAGTGGTTTTATCTTCTTATTTGAAGATGTGTAATATGTGGAGAAATAGAATATGCAAATATGACACTTAAACACTTACAAACATTACTATTGCTTTCGAGAAGCCTCTTAGCATGCTGTAAGCATAAGAGCAGAACCTAAGACTAGTATAAAGCAGCAGAGATGGTGCAGAGCAAGTCGCTGCCCCTCCTCCGTCCGAGCCTAGAACAGACCACAAGCACCCAGAGCACTTGGATTTCCACACGCAGGGCGGGGGCGGGGGGGGGCGTGCGTCAGAGCCCCTCTCGGCCGGGAGCGAGGCCGCACGAGTTGGCGTGTGTGCTGCGTGCTGCCTGGGGCATCTAGCACCCGACACCCTGTAAGGACTCACACAGGAATGATTCCGGTTGCACCAGTGTCGGCTTAAAAACAGATGGGGAATGGGAGAGTAAAACAATAGTGTTGTACAGCTGTGGGATTTATGATTATTGTTTCGTCAGATGTGAGCTTCTGAATAAAACGTTCCCAGCACTGTAATGTTTATACACAAAAGAATATACTGTCGTGGTGCGTTGTTGCACCCGTTTGTATGGATCAAGAGAGACCTGTTCCTTTTTTATGAGACTGCCTCGCTTTTATAACTATCAGTATTTTAGTTTATAATAGGGACAGTTGAAAACAGCCAAAGCCCTTTTATGGAGCTGATACTAAAGCCTCCTTAGTTTGGATTTCGTGGGTCACTTTATTTAGCAGATGCTTGCTGAGGGCACCGGCAGCCAGCTCCATGTGTGCCTGGAGGAAGAGAAAGGGGAAAGGGAGGGGACAGTGACAGACAAGGCTTTGAGGAGCGAGACCAGCAATACAAAATCACTCCTGCTTCCAGAGTACCTGATACTTAATTCCTGTGACATACATTTCACACACATTAAAATAAAAGGCCACTGGGCATGTGGGACATTACCTTATGCTTGGTCGTTGGTTACCAGAATGGAATTTTCTCTTGTATCCTTACCGATTCTGTTTCCACAGCCCCAGAACAGGGACACTTGGTGCATATTTGTTGAGTAAATGAATGAAGTTATTTGCTAACATTTCAGCTTGTATATATCTCAGAGATATTAAAGTTGCTGCTGTAAGCAAAAATGTCCTGACTTCAAGCTTTCCATTTAAGAGGCGTGTTCGTAAAATTGACTTTGGAAAATGCATCAACTCCTTTTTGCCGCTAGGGGACGACATCGTGCAGTTAAGGATTGGCGTTTTTAATTCTTTTTAAAAGAAAGGTTGGTTCTTGAGCTAATACTCTTAGACGTGGATAGCTGGGACTAAGTTAAATCAGTATTGCAGGAGGGACTTTCAAGCTGTATCAGCGTATTTTAAGCTTAACACAGGGTAAGCATGTGTCCGGTTTAAAAATATATCCATAAAAATAGCCTGACAGTGTGCTTAAAAACAAAGTATTATATAAATAGGTAGCAAATGAAGATTTAGTCCTTAGTAACTTTAAAGTCACTTTCTGCCACCCAATCCAATAGCGTATATGGCCTAATAGCCAAAAAAGATAGAATGTGAATATTAAAGAGAACACTCTCCTCTTCTGAACAGGCAAAGATCTGATAAAAATCCACCGTTACTGCCTGTGCACTTGGCACAGTTTTAATTTCAAGGGAGACAGTGCAGTGGTTCTAGTTCTGCTAACTAGATGTTGACGAAATGCATATACCTTCAAACTGATGGGCAGCTACTGGTTTAATATGATCAGGTCCATGAATACATCTCTTGTCCTGGAAACCTGTTGGACAACCTTGCTTAAGATGGAAACGCCAGCGGGAGGGTGAGCACAGTCCTATCTTTATTGTTAAGGAGAGAATCACAAGGACTGAAAGGGAGAAGTTTTGTTTGTTTGTTTTTAACATTTAGAGTAAGATTAGCTCAGTAGTCATTGCTGATTATTGGAGAAATGCACTTACTCTTTTTGTTTTACTGTCTGCAGTTCAGGGTCTGTAACACCCTGAGGTTTGGCCACATAGGAATTCCAAGCTAGATCCAGGTCCCCCTGCTATGCAAGGCCTTCCCTTCCCTTTTCAGCCGCCCCTGCCTCCTCCCTAAGGGATCCTGGCCGCCCTGCTGGGAAGGGCTGGCCGCCACTAGCTCTGGGTCTTCTCTCCTTTCCTTTTCCTGGCCTAGGCTCCCTGGACATGCTAATTAAGGAATCAAACAGCCACAGGAGCTGACGGTTGAAGAAGAAAGGGGAATAACAATGCTTCAGTGCTCTCTAACTTGAACTTGGCCTTGAACAATGGGAAATTAGCTGTTTGGGAGTAAAATAAACACAAAAGCCAGCCAGGCGGGTGGGTGCCTGCCGGGGAGGCCCTGTGAATTCCCTCTGCCTGCTGAGGGGCCACAGGGACCCAGAGCAGCTCCAGCCTCCCCCACCCCCCAGCATTCTGCCCACCCCACACCCCAGGGTCCCTGTGGTTCCTCTCCTGCTTTGCCTAATTTAGAGGCGGTAAAGGAGAGTGCAAGCTGATTCCTTTATGGTTGAGGTTGTGAGGGCAAAGGCGTGTTAAGGACAATCTGGGGGTTGGTGTTTGCTTTTTAAACTGTTTTCCAAGGCTGCTCTCCACCGAGCTAAAGGACAAGCCTTTGGTTTTAAGTATCCCACATCCCTCGCTCTCTCTCTCTCTCTTTTTTATGAATATCTAGACAGGAATTTCTGAATGCCTCTGTTGGAGAATCCCCTAGGGACTGAATAGGTAAACCCTAGATTCCTGAAGACGAACAACTGATCTAATAGTTTCATCCCCAACATAGCAGCATCTGTTTTTCCTAACAATTGTTTCAGATACTCTATAAACTCCATTCCTCTGATAAGCAATCTGAGAAATTCTGAAGGAAGCTTATGTTTACACGAAAAAGTTAACATTGGATGCTAGCACAGGGGGAAGGGTGGAAAGACGAGGCCACCAGATTAGTTTCCGCTTGCCATAATTACGGATTTGGGCTGTACATTGGACTTCACATGCGCACTGAGACTTTTGCTGAATGCTGTCCTCAAGGTTTGCGATCTCATGCTCCCCGACCCTTCCTCGTCTTGCTCCAGTTCTCATCCCCAGCAGCTCCACTGCTGAGATTTGAAATACCAGTAGTGTTCAAAGCTCTATTGGGAGGTATCAAATTTTGGTGGACCGTGGGGTGGGACGCCTTCTGAATGACAAGGAGACTGATGGCTAAAAGCTGGAGGAAATTTGTGCCGTGATGAATGTGACACAGTTAATCACCACGGATGTATTCTTGCCCTTATATGTAGAGAAGATGTCTCAGGAGCCTGGGGTGGGAAGAGTCTCTGAGCCCAGACCTTAACAGCATGAAAAATAACGGGTGTTTGTGTTCAGGCACGGTTTGGCCCACAGCGCAGCCTCCTTATTTGAAAAGACAGAAGTTTAGTTTTCACCAGCACATATTTTGTGGAATGCTAAGGATGGTTCCTGCACCTGACCCAGTGACTCCCTTTTAAGTACTCAGGACATGCAATCTATTTGGAGACAGTCAGTGGCTATTTTTGAAGTCTGGCGCCTCAGGAGTCAGGATGCATGCTAAATAAGTTGCTCCAAAGATTGAGTGTGCCATCTCTGAGGGACCTGGGAAGGGGGCTGGGGGAGGCAGAGGCAAAGAAATTTCCCTTGAAGCCTAGCTACTCCAGGCTTGCTGGAGGTAAGTTCCTTTAACTCTGCAAGCCACCCTGGGTCTTAGAGTCTGGCAGGGTTTGCAGACCAGTATCTATTATTATGTAAATGGACCAACAGTGCCGCCTTTTAAGAGATTTTGGCAAAGTGTAACCCTTTGTCTGCCAAAAGGTAGGCTCTCCTTTTCCTTGTGAGCCCAGAGTTTGCACAGTAAACAGTGGGTGACCTACAAGCCAGCCAGTCAACTTGCACGTTGCCTTATTAGGCAGGCCGGCAGACCAAGGAGGCTGGCGTCTGGGGATAGGCCTGCAGAGCTGGGGGCAGTGGACTGGTATCCTGTAAGGAGCCAGAGAGCCCAGACCCTGGAGATGTGGCCTAGTACTGCTCAATTAATTCTAGTGCACTGTGATGACAGGAATGTGCACTGTCCTTGGCAGACAGACTTTATGCTATGGATGGAAAACAGGAGGTGGCTTTGCAAAGGACAGAGTGGTAGATCTCCTTTTCCTAGGCTTTTACTCACTGTGTAGCTTGTACTGTATTAGGACTTACTCTATGCAGTATGGACTCTTTCAGGAAATGTTTAATCACAGAGCACATGGAGGAGGAGCCTGAATTAATTCCGTGGCCCGGGACCACACAGGAGCTTCAAGTTCATGTCGCTTGTCTAAGTGATTTCTTTTTTTTTTTTTTTTTTTTAAGATTTATTTATTTATTTAGAGAGTGTGCAGGGGCAGAGGGAGAGAGAATCCTCAAGCTGATTCCCCATGGAGCATGGAGGCCGACACGGGGCTCAATCCCAGGACCCTGAGACCTGACGTAGCTGAAACCAAGAGTCGGCTGCCCAACCAACTGAGCTACCCTGATGCCCCTTGTCTCAGTGATTTCTTTTTCATTTCTGTACCTGGTGCAGCCCCCAGAAATCTTGTAGCAGCAAAGCTCTCCAGCTCTTTGAGCCAGCAGACAGCTCCTCGCACCCCGCCCCCCCCCTGCAGTTAGGGTAGGCAAATGGCTGTGGACTCCTAGGGGAGTGGATAGGTACCTGAAGTGCTCCTGCTGGGGCCTGTTTTCACCTCACCATCTTCCTTTGATTGACTCCTCTCTGCTTCTTGTCCTTCAGGGAAAGGGCCAATCACTTTGCCCCTCCTGTTGAAGAAATCCTTTTTTTTCTGTTTTAAATATCTGTTTCCATCTCTGTTGACCAGCTTGGCTAACTGGCTCCCCAAGGCATGGGCTATAACTTTGAGTTATGTGTTCTTAACACAGGAACCTTTGACTTGTACAAAAAGGGGTTTGTTAGCTCGGTGCTGAGCTCCCCTAGGACTTTAGAAGACCCCTGAAACTCCATGCAAAGCATGTTGGCTGGAAGGAACACTGCCGCACCTCTAATTGTAAAGAGAAAAATATTGTGTGCAGGACAAGAAAGAGCAGAGAAATCTCTGGAGTGGGTACATTTTCTTTATGCATCACAAAGATGTCAGGGGAAGGAAGAGGCTTCTTGTTAGAATATAAACTTTGAGTCCCTGAATGAGAAGCCACAAAGTCTACTGCATTGTAAATTCCAAGACTATTGCTTGAATTTTTTACATCGAGTTATCTTGAATGAGGAAGTTAGGATTCTAGCAAGTGGGCACTTGAGTTTTCCAATTTGATTTTAAAATATATGTATATAACTTTAATGATAAACAATGATTTGGTTTTAAGGCCTAGTCCCTGTTCTGGGAAAGTTAAAAGTGCTGCCTTTTTAAGGGGAAGGATCGCTGACTCACGTGAATGATACTGTTTTAATCGGGTGTTTTGATTCTTCGGTAATTATCTCAAGAAGTGATTAGCTACAATGGAGCAATAATAAATCCTTCACTCCAAATCAATATGAGTGTAAAACATCACATAATTTACATTGACTAGGACACTACAGTTTACATACTTCCATGTGGTCACAGTTAAAATACCTCCGTTCATATCACTGGGTGTTTTGAAGATAAGAGCGGGAAGGAAGCGCCGCATGTTCTCTGTTCTAGGAAGTGAGGACTTGCAGTTGTACCACCATGTTTGTCTCAACTCTGCTGTGCACTTGGCTGTTCTGAAGCTGGAGGGCACAGTCTCTCATTACCCCTGGGAAGACCTGATCATATATGGGGAAGACAAATAGACACACTTGACAGGAACAACGGAAGAGGTAGAGAAACTTCAAAAGGGTCATTGAGAACAAGGTGGAAGAGGACCTTCTGGGCAAAAACCAGTCCTGCATCTATTAGGTGATTTCCTCATCTAGGCTGTGATCTCCTTGAGGCAGGCACTCATTTCAGCATTCCGACCGCCCTGGTACCTGACCTCTGGTAGTTGCTCCGTGAATCCTGTTGGGAAAGAAGGGACAGCTTCTGCAAGTGAAGTGGGAATACACCACAGGACATAGGAGAGGTCTGGGGCAAGGAGCGGGGAGGGAGGGGCAAAATTTTTGATGTTTGTCTTTTGCGTATTGGGTTCAGGTCAGTGGCCGAGCATCTAACTGGAAATACTGTGCAGATAACAAGAAATATCAGCTTTCAGATGACATCTTACTCTCAACACTGAACTGCCCTGTAACTTCCATCCCGGGCAGTCAGTCTGTCTCACTGGATTCTGGTGTCTGTGGCATGCTGGCTGGCCAGCTGTGTCTGGTAAAAGAGACCAAAGCTCAGCAGCACCGTGGCCAGCCACGGGCCGGGCTGTGACCCGTGGAGGGATGACAGTAATGAGTTTATCAAAAAGAAGTTGGCCTTTATAAGCTTTTTTTATTTTGCTGTCCACAGTCCCCGTTATGGTAAGAGGCATGCAAGCCACGTATAGGAAGCGACTGGGCTAGTACGTCTGTGCTCCTGGAAGCTCTTTTCTCGCCACCTAAAAACCATGCAGCATGATGTTTCAGCGTGGTGTCAAGGCGTGAAGAGAATCTGAAATTTCTTCTGCTTGGACTTCAGTGATGGTTTTTATTTTCTTCGTAGTGGGTGAATCTCCTTGTTCTGGGAGGTTCCTGCCTTCCCACCTCTGCATGGCCTGGCCTCTCCTGTTCTTCCTGAATGTGGCCTCCCATTCCAGCTCACACCTTCTTTAATAAAGCACTGCTCTCCTCCCATCTGTCATGCTCACATGACCCCTTCCTCCTAGCACATCCTCTCCTCCATTCCCAACTAGGCTCACCATCACCATCATCTTCTCCAGGAAGCCTTCTTTCATCAAACTCATCCATTTGGTTCAATTTTCCTGCTTCTTCCTGGATGTAATCTTAAATGGCTTGTACTAGTGATTTTTGAACTTTGGAGCATATCATAATCATAATCATCTGGGGTAGGAGACCTTCATTTTTAACAAGCACCCCACGTGACTCTGAGGGGCACCAAACTTTGATATCATTTGCCTTTTTATCAGATGTTAAACTGACTCATAAGTGTAAGTATATCTTTCATCATTTCAAGCAGAGTAGAATATATCTTCAATTTTCATGTCATAACCTTCCTATGCCACTCAGTCTTTGAGCACAGAATCTGCTTTCCTGGTGATCACTGCACATGGAGAAAGCTATCAAGAACATGTCCAATCTTAGCAACATCCCCTGCCCCCCCATCAGTCAGCAAATGCATTGGGAACCAGCTCTGAGACTCTAGTGAAGGTCCTGGGGACCAGCTAATATACACTTGTAGAAAACATTGGAGATGCTGGGAATGGCAGGTTGCTGGATTTTTCTTGAGTTTCCATACTAATTAGTTTTGTGAGGTGGTGGTGGTTGTTTTTATGAAGATGCCCTTCTGAAGACAAGGAAGCCCAGAAATTATTTTATTCAAAGCCCTTTCCTTCAAATCATTCAAGTATAGTTGTAGAAAGGCTATAATCTATCAGGTATCAACAGTAATATTATACATTTACTGGTCTACCATCTGGACTTTTAGACTCATAAAAAATTCTCATATCTAATGATTCAGTATTTGCTTACTTTCTGTTCATGGTAAAACCATCAAATAGCGAGTATTGAATGACTGGAGTTGGCAGAAGCCTTGTCTGAGCTCCCTGGATAATTGTAATCATGCCAGCCCCCTTCCCCTGCTGGGGTTCCGCCCTCAGTGAGCAAGTGAGGTGGGGCTTGGGCCCCTGCAGCTCTCAAGAACAGTGTTCTGCACCCCATGCAGTTTCAGATTTTACACACTAAATATCTAATTATATACTTATTTGTCAGATCATTGTTGAAGGACCCTTTTTGTATGGGTGCTTCGAATAGGTCAGAAATGTTCTTGGCGTCTCCCTGACCTGGAAGGGAGTAGTGGGGGCGTGCAAGCCAAACATCCACCTTTGCCCCAGCGCCTTCAGGAGACCTGTGCCTAGATGCTCAGCACATGCTTGTAACTTGTGTCACTTTGTGCTTTACCTTTACTGTACTTTTTTTTTTAACTGTGCTAAAATATAACACCAATTTAACCATTTTTAAGTGTACAATTCAGTGGCATTAAGTACATTTACATTAGTTTGCAACTAATGCCTCACATCCATCTCCAGAACTTTCTCATCTCCTCCAACTAAAACTCTGTCCCCATCCCCCCCCTGCTCGCCAGCTCCTGGTAACCACTGTTCTACTTCCCGTTGCTGTGAATTTCACTCCTCAACATACCTCATATATGTGAAATCACGCAAGATTTGTCCTTTGTGTCTGGCTTAGTCGTTGAACATAATGTCTTCAGGGTTCATCCATATTGTATTACGTGTCAGAACTTCATTCCTTAAGGCTGAATAATATTCCATTGTAGGTATATTTCAGTGTATATTTTAAACATGGAACTGACCTTTGTTTTTGTTTTTTTCCTTGCTCTCAGAAATGGTTGACCTTCCCTCCTCCTTTAAGCTACCTGGGTTATTTTCCCCAAGAATCATTAACTACAGATTCAGAATTGGCCAGAAGCTAAAATGATTAGAGATAATTTTCACTTCAGATGTTAACATTCTTCTTTTGGACATTCAAAGACATGCATAAGTCCTTGCAGTTTTCCCTTAAGCCTTTTTCTTTAAAAAAGAGATCTTTCCTATAGCAAGATGGGCACGGTTCTTTCAACACATCTGATACAGAAATATCTGTGAGTTATATTTCTTATCATTGAAAGTACTTTCGCCTTTTCATGTCTACATACTTGGCCTGTTCAAAATTACCTTACACAGTCATACAACACAAAATTTTATTTGAGACTTCTCCTAAATATTACCACTAACCAAAATTCACAAAGCCTTTACAACGTGCACAGGAGGAGAATTACTCTAAAATAAGGAATCTGGAATGTCTGAATAAACCAGTATGTGATAAAAGGGAAGCAAAAAGGACTACCCAGGCTTCCCACTGGTGGGATGGCCTCCCATCAGGCAGTTCTGCTCAGATTCAGAGTCTGCACACAGAAATAAAATCCACCCCAGAAAATGTGAATACCATTTCCAGCTGCTTCTAGCATACAAAATACCCCTTTACTAGGCTATAAAAACATAGCCTTCACTTTGGAATTTTCAGTCGAGGCCTGTAGTAGCTTATAGTACATTTTTAAAATTGTACATTTTTAAAATTGTTCTGCAGCACTTGTTAAAAATGGTAGAAATGTATCAGTAATTCACAACAGTGTGTAGTCAGGTGTTGCCCGTGTAAATGTCAGCTCACTTTCCTGTGGACTGGGGAGGCTTCCAGCGCTATCCAGGGACCACCTTGAGGAAGCGTGAGGGGACAGTACACAGGCCTAGGCAGGAATGTCGCATACACCCTACACCCGCATCTCTTTTCAATATGGAGATCCACTCAGGGATTAGATGATGCGCTCCGGTTTTCAGAGCACTTCCCCACACAGCTGACCCTTGAACAACACAGGTCTCAACAGCGCTGATTGACTTCTCTGTGGATTTTTTTTCTAATACATACAGGACGGTACTTGTAAATGTATTTTCCTTATGATTTTCTTAATAACGTCTTTTCTCTACTTAGTTTATTACAAGAATACAGGATATAATGCACATAACATACCAAATATGAGTTAATCAGCTGTGTATGTTCTTGGTAAGGCTTTCGGTCAACAGGCTATTTTCAGTTCAGCTTTGGGAGAGTCAAAGTTCTACTCTGATTTTTGACTGTGCAGGGGGTCGGTGCCCCAACCCCTGCATGGCTCAAGGGTCAACGGTATATTCTCTCTTTAATCATGGCCTCACCTTCATATTTACCTCTTTGATTTCATTTTGATTGACCAGGAAGTGGTCGTTTTGCCTTTAGAGCTACATTTTAACAAGCAGCCTGTCCTTGCCCAAGGATTCATCCTAGAACACCCTGTATCTGCGTTTTCCCGCCTGCAGATGCGGATGGTAGCAGTCGCTCCCTGCAGGCCTTGAGAGAACTAAATGAGTTTAATGCCCCAGGGCACTTAGCATTGTGTCCGCCTCTTGGTGAAAGGTCAGTAAGGGACCCAGTTCCTATGCTATTCTTTATATTGTCACAGTAGATTTGGTAGAAAATGTGTAGCTGCCAACTGAGGTGTTGGGCTGTTTTCCTTTTCATTGGCTTTGTTCCCAATTTCTCCTTCATGATGATGACCCCCCAAAGGACAGCTTCCTCTCATGTTGCAGGGGTGCATGAATGTTGTCAGCCAGAGAGGAGACAGGAGGACTGGCCCCTCAGTAAAGCCTCCGTGTAATCCCGAGACACAACTTTGAATCACAGTCCCTGAGGAGTTAATACCTTGATCCTTTGTCATCTAATGCCTTATCTTTTGACCTTGGCCATTTAGGAGGTGACCCTTCTTACCTGGACTCATACTGACATTGTCCACAGTTGGACTACAGAAATCAGCTCCTGTTTTTCCCGTTACTTCATATCCCTGGCAAATCTTTAGCATTTCTTCCTGTTTCTCCCTGCACGCAAATATTTATATTCCACATCCTTCTTCACGTTGTAGGAAAGACAAGAAGACATTCCTAGGAGTCTCAAGTTGAGGAAGGAGTGGTAATACTTCTCCTTTGTGCCTCCTAGAAAAGAAATAGAATTGGCTGAGAATGAGCCAGAATCTAAGAATGAGGAAGAGTAGAAGTGAGCCCATTGCTCCTCTGCTTGCTTGCTTGCTTCATTCACTCATTCCTCCAGTATTTACAGTTTGTTGTTCTGAGTCAGGCACTGTGCAAGGAATGTGTCTCAGGTGTTGACCCTCAAGTTTGGTAATCCTTTAGGAGACCTGGCTTTCGAATAGGAAAAGTGTAGTTGGCAATAGAGAAACGCTGAGAGAGAAGAAAATCTACGCAAGGGCTTTAACAGGAGAATTCAGTGTTGGTTGGCAGGGGAAGTTGGTCCAGAACTTCCATGCGATTGTGGCCCACATGGGGTTGAGTTTGAGAAACACTGGGTTGCATGTTTTCAAGGACTCTGGCAATTCTCTGGGCCAACACCCCTATAGTGAAGAAATGCATATATTCAGGGGAGAAGGGCAGGTTGATGTTGTGCATGAGCCCACAGACACAATTCCATTCATGGTTTTCTCCTGGATGTTTAGGCCAAATCTAAGCCTTGGGATTTTAAAAGGATCTATTACCTCTGTCTTTATTTGAATTAATTGTTTTGGTAACTATAGAAGTAATTCATGCTTATTGTGGGAACTTTGGACAATAGAGGAGGAAAAACATGAACAGAGTTATGTCTGAGTAGTGAGATAATTAATGTTTTGGTCTGTTTACTGTCTTTCTGATAAGGTGGGGTGCTGATCTCTGTCTCTAATGCATCATGAAAATTTTTCCAAATCACCAGTTGAGTTTCAAACCTGGTTTTCTTGTGTAATTTATTTACCCATTTTTCTGTATGTTTATGTAGGCTGGTTCCATTTTTATACGTTTATAAACAAAACTGTGGTAAACATCCTTGTACTCATTCAAAGTAATTTCCTTAGTACATTTCTAGAAGTAGAATTACTGAGTCATTGCTTTATACACTCTTAAAAGTTGATAGTAACATCCTTATCTTGTCTATCTCCAATAAGATGGGGACCTTGGAAAGGGAAGGAAGAATCATAAGTTGCTTGCTTTTTTCCGTAATACCCCCACCCCCCAGGCCCTGACTTCTGTCTTGCCTGAGGGTCTCAGACATGTCCTATTTACTCATGTCTGGAGTGACTGCTGGATTTGAGGAACATCTCTGGAACCAAAACCAGGCCAAGGAATCATATGAGATTTGTAAGAAGCTGGCTTGACTCCTCCCAGGGCCAGAGCGGCCCTTTTACCAATAAAACCAACATAGGCCAGAGGGCTGGGGGCCCTGTGACGTCAATCCAGGACACATTTACAGCAATGGCCCCTGTTATTTTGTGTACAGACTGATCAGGACTGTGGAAGTTGTCCTGGGGACAGCAGGAGAATGTGAATTTATTTCTAGTCTGGTACTGCCACACCATACGCTGTGTGACCTTGAGGGCGGTTGTCTAACTCAGTAAAATGAAGACCATGTGATCAGAAAGGCCCCTTCAGCTCGTTTTCCCAGAGTCCACGGCTTTGGATTTACCAAGACGTGATACAGTTGTCTGAGTGATTTCACTTTGGGATGTCAACATCTCAGTGGCCCATTCATAGATCCTTCTTGGTCATCCACCACCCACAGATCATGACGTGACATGCCCGTGACAGTGACCTCCCTCCTGCCCCCCCATTTACATATTTATGCTCCTTCCACTGGAGCATTTTTTGTGTGTGTGCCCATATAGAGGAAACTTAAACATTTGTTTTCTTTTAAATTTCAAGATTGAAACTTCAAAAACATTCCATAAAATACTTCCATAAAACATTAATTCTGAGCATTGAGAAAACTGTGGTTCTTTGAAAATGGAAATGATTAGTGTTTCTAACTGGACACAGTGGCAGAGAATTTTGTGCATATTGTGTATCTCCTTTTTCTCTGTGCTGAGCTGGTGGTTAAGTGATGTTGGAAAGGGAGTACAGCACCATCTCTGTTTTAAATTAAGATATCTTCTCCCTGAAATTTAAGAAAATCACAACCACAACTTGAATTTTCTCTGCAGAGAAATAAAATATGCTAACCTACAGAATGATGTGAGGAAATGTTTGTCTGTTTGGTCGCTCTTCTGTGTGAATGAGCCACCCTAAAATAAGAAAATTATTATTAATTGTTATTATTTCTAATTATTGGAGAGTAAACTTAAAAACCTCATACTTTCTCCTGATGTAAAATATAGATTTCTTTCATCTTTATGATCTCATGAGGATGAGATAATTAAATAGGAAATTAAATTGTATATCCATAACTTAATAATGTTGTGCTTTTTCTTTTCAACCGTGAAGCCATATTTAAATCTGTTTGCTTTTTTCCATAATGGATGAGTGAGGCAAATAATTCTGGTTAGAGTCCATTACCAGCTTATAGAGAATATCCAAATTCTTTTTAGTCTCTATTGGAATTTCATTTTAAAAATTCAAACTAGAGATATTCCTTAGTAACAATTAAAAAGAAACATTTAGGTATACTTAAGATCATTCTAATTGAGTGTTCTCTAAGAAGAGTAGTTTTCAGGAATATATATGGTCATGAGCAGGTGATACTGTGTTTTATAAGCTAAATGCTTTGTAAATATTATTTATAAATATAAATATTATTTCATCTCATGTAATTATTCATTTCCAGAATCAGTTGCTTGCACAATTTCCTCCCTTTCTCTTCACTTTCCAACACTTCCTTCTTTTTTCCCAGTTATTCTGGACCTAACAATAAAATGTCCACTACAGTTATCCACAGCTACATATGTTGTTCCTTGCTGAGTTTTTTTAAACTGCCCTATTTGCCATATTTCTCCCCAGTTTTATAGAGTTGTAGTGACCAGCAGTATAGAGAGAACGCCAAATGCCACTGCTGACCCATGGAGTAACCAGTGCTGGTGTACCTTCTGGGGATGCACCGTGATTAATTTCTTCCTTTTCAAGTTAAGTTTGTAGTTTAGAGATCAGTTTAAGTCCATCTGGTTTGAAATCAGGATATAAAATCAGTAAAAATCATTTTAGAGTGTGACCTCTAGCCTTCAGCAAAGATTATTCCATTATTTCATATGGTCACTTAGCACACATTCTCTGGGGGCCTGCTCTGCACCTGCTACAGTGTTCAGTCCCAAGCATACAAAGATGGATATACTCAAGGTCCCTGCCTCCCTGCAGGTGTATGGGGCAAATCATGGTCTGGAGCCCACCTTCCCCAGATCCTATGGCTCCATCACTGACCACATGAGCAAGTTACTCCTCTAGCCCTGTTTCCTCATCTTGTAAATGAGACCATTTTCTTAGGTTCTCTTTAATGCTCCTTTTAGCTGTAATATTGCCAGCCTCTAATTATTGCATATTTTTCTTGGAATTGCATTATTACTGTTTGGGCTCACCATTTACATGTTGTAGTTAAAAATAAATGGGGGGACTCCAGGGTTTCCAGTCCTGCATGTAAAAAGCTTGGGAGTCCCCACTTTATCCCAACAATAAGAAAGAAGCTGCACAGACTGAAAAATCAACAACTCTTCTTGGATCCATAGGAGAGGGGAGGACCCAGGGCAAACCACTGCTCCTGAGATGAGAGACATAGACAGGCCAGTACGGGGAGTCAGGGATCCCGGGAGTAGAGACCCTCAGTCAATGCAAGGGAGCAAAGGTAGTCTCTTCCACAAATGCTGCTGGAACAACTGGATGGCCACATGAAAAAAAATCAATCTAGACACAGACCTTACACCCTTCACAAAACTTAGTTCAAAATGGATTATAAACCTAAATGTAAAACACAAAACTATAAAACATCTAGATGAGAACATAGGAGAAAGCCCAGATGACCTTGGGAATGGTGATGCCTTTTTATTTTTATTTATTTATTTTTTAGAGAGAGCGTGAGCTGGGAGAGGGGGTGAAGGGGCAGAGGGAGAAGGAGAGAGAGAGAATCTCAAGCAGGCTCTACACTCAGCATGGAGCCTGACGTGGGGCTTGATCTCACGACCCTGAGATCATGACCTGAGCCAAAATCAAGAGTCAAGACTCTTAACAGACTGAGCCACCCAGACGCCCCTGGTGATGCCTTTTTAGATACAACACCAAAGGCACAATCCGTGAATGAAAGAATTGACAAGCTGGACCTTATTAAAATTATAAAACTCCTGCAAAAGACAATTTCAAGAGAATTAGAAAAGCCACAGGCTGGGGAACAAATATTTGCAGAAGACACATCTGAAAAAGGGTTATTATCCAAAATATACAAGGAATTCTTAAAACTCAACAATAAGGAAACAAACAATGGCTTAAAAAATGGGCCAAAGCGTTTAGCAGACACCTCACCAAAGAAGATACACAGATGGCAAATAAGTATATGAAAAGCTGTTCCACATCATACGTCATCAGGGAAACTCAAAACAGTAAAATACCACTGTGCACCTATCAGAATGGCAAAAATCCCAAACACGGGCACCATCAAATGCTGGCAAGGATGTGGAGAGACATGAACTTTCGTACATTGCTGGTGAGAATGTAAAATGGTACAGCCGCTTTACAAGACAGGTTGGCACTTCCTTACAAACCTAAACCTATTCCTGCCATATGATGCAGCAGTCGCACTCCTTGGTCTTTACCCAAAGGAGCTGAAAACTTAGGTCCACCCAAAAACCTGCACATGGATGTTTGTAGCAGCTTTCTTCATCGGTGCCCAAACAAGGAAGCAAGCATTCAGTAGGTGAACGGATAAACAAACCGTGGTCCATCCAGACAGTGGAATAGTATTCAGCACTCAGAAGGCGTGAGCTGTCAAGCCAGGAAAAGACATGAAGGATCCTTAAATGCATATTACCAAGTGAAAGAAGCCAATCTGGAAAGGCTGCACACTATGTAACTCCAGCTCTGTGACATTCTAGGAAAGGTGAAACGAGGGAGATAGAAAAAGAGCAGTAGTTGCTGGGGGAGGAGGGGGAAGGTGAACAGGCAGAGCACCAGGGATTTTTAGGGTGCTGAAAATACTCTGTGTGATATTACAGTGAGAGATGTGTCCTTGCACGTTCGTCCAAACCCATGGAATGCTGTGAATCCTCAGGTAAACCATGGACTGTGGGTGATTATGATGTGTCAAGGCAGGGTCATCCTTGGTAAAAACGTAGCTCATGGCGGAGGCTGTGCATGTTGTAGGGGAGGGGGCACGTGGGAAATCTCTGGAGCCTTCCCCTCGATTCTGAAGTAAACCTGGACCTGCTTTATAAAAATTAAGTCCCTTTAAAAAATAACAACAAAATAAAAAGGGGGCAGCCCAAGAGGTGAGGCCTGACTTAAGAGCTTCTGTCTCAAATTAAAATTTTTGAACCTCCAGTAATATCTGCCTTTTCTTTTCCCACAATTTCGCTCATATGTTGTTCATAAATCTTAACTCTTAACGATGGGGTTTTGGCTTCCCTGTTAGGTGAAATATTTCATTTAACTTAGCCAAAGCCAGACTCAGAGCAGCCTGGGAATCGTTAGGCAGCTTCCCTTCTTCCCAATACATCAAGAGTCTCTGTATGGTTCCTTTTTGTTTATTTTTAGGGCGAGGAGGAGTTGTTTTGGACTCCCCCGTGGTGGTGGTTAGGTTGCAGTATTGTCTATGTAGCTGGAACATAAGCTGGGATTCGGCCCCTGCTTTGAAGTGGTAACATCATGAATGGCCCATCAGCGGAGTGCGGCCTGGTTCAGCATCCACAGGCCTGATTTCTGCTTGTAATCTGATTACGGGGTTTGAGCTGTTCCAGCCTGCAGCCTCCTGCTCTGCGTTTACTATATTTTCAAGGACACGAGTGCCTGATTGCTCTAGCCCTGGGCTGTGAAAAATCTCAACCCAGTTTTGCTTAGACGGGCTGAAGGCCACGGCCGGTGGAGAGCACCAAGCTCTAGAGCTCTAGAAAGTGAGTAAACTTTCTAGGTGCAACCATGTTCAGAAGCCCAGAGATTGCTGGCTGTCTGGGAGCTTTCAAGTTCCCTGAGAAACAAGGTAAGGCGAGAGAAAGAGGAACTGCATTTGCGGGTTTATTTTATAACGGGATGAATGCCTTGCATCCTCCATTTTACCTTGTATTCTCCTGTGTCCCGTTAGTTATAGTTTCCTCAAAGGACACTTGAAAGATCCTAGTGAGTTTATAAATTAGCTTATTTTGTGGCTGAAAAACGTAAGGTTTTTTTTGTTTTATTTTTTTCCTATTGTAGGTTAGAGATACTGCTGAACCACGAAAGCCTTTATGCAGGAAAAATTGCAAACTCAATCACAATGCCCAAACTTTGGGTCCAGTTCTGGATATGCTGTGCTTTAGCTAAAATAGTTTTCTAAACCAAATGCTATATATACTAAATTATTTCCAGTAGACAGTGGTGTTTGTCTTTTTATTAAATCTTCATGTGATACTCTTTGGAACAAAATGTTGTTTTTGTAGTGGCTTCCTTTTGAGTACAGAGGAAAATGCATGCTTTCCATTTAACTACTGGAGTGGCACTGCGGATTCTGTTCACTGATTGAACAAAACTGAAATGCTCAAGTTATTTTGACCGTCACATGTGAAATTCAGGCAGTCTGTGTCCAAGTCTTTTACAGCACAAATGCACTTTTAGGAGGTGATTTGAACAGGCCTCAGCTTCAGGAATTTTCTTCTACAACATTTGGTAGCTTTTTGAACTGAGTTCTCTTTTTTAAAATACATAACAAGATATTTGTATAAGTAGGAAAAAAGCTTAGGTGTTTAGTTGGCATGATACCTTTCATTTTATTATATCTCTCTAATTGGTAAGAATTTCCAAATTCCGGGATTCTGTATGTGTTTTGCTGGATAATGACATGTCAGCATCTGGTCTATTTTGTACCTCCTTTTCCTCAGGCTTCTGCCCCCAAATATTAAACAGTAAAAGGCACTTGCTTAGAACTCTGTGTAAGTGGTCTGCTTGTGGTTTTCTTGGTGGACAAATGGTTACTATACCAAAAGCTGTAAAACAGATTACTTGCCATTAGACTGGTATAAATTTGTCTCTGCCTGGTTTTGATTAACTGGTCCACCCGGATGTGTGTTTTTGCTGCATGGGATTGTTACCACCTGTCTTTACATAATACATATCTTATCTTCAAAAATAAAGAAATTGTTAATTTGATGTGTTGTTGTTGTCTAGATTTTAATGAAGACAATAAAGACAGCGGACTTGTTCCCCTGCTCCTCATTAACCCCTCCACGCACACATTCTTTAAAGGCATCTCAAACATATCAGGCGGTGATGAGTTTCACTGTTTCTGGTTACCTGGACCGAAATTGTTAAATGTTTTTTCTCCTTTTTTTCCCCTGAGTATGTAACTGTGCTGTTCAGTATTTAATTGCTTTGAGTTATTCTTGTAGCTATAACAAATTTAAATGATAGTATTGAACTATGTCGGATTCCGCCCCCCCCCCCGACCACCTGCAGAGTTATGTTGGCTAAATTTCAGGAGAGGAAGAAACTTTGCCTATGTAAAATGTATGTTGTGGAATTTGATTCTTAAAAGGTGTCATTTTTGTATTCATATTTCTTGTCTGGTTAATGGTTTCCTTTTTCTTAAGTTATATGTTCAAAGGTACTTTGAAGAATTTTTTTTCATTGGAGTTTTTTTTTTAAACAAAACTTATTGTGTAGCTATTTCAATGTTACATTTTTTCTTTCCCCTTAGATTTCAACCAGAAAAACTTAAACTGCGTTGGATTACCAAGTCAAAGAAGAGTTTCAAGGTAAAGTGGGCTTTGTGCAAGGAATCATAAGTTTTGAAGATTTGTGGTAGCTTTTAGAATTATTCTCCTAAATTCCTAATTCATGAGTTTGAATGTTTAGCAATATGTTTTCTCCCCAGAGTTTGATTTATTAAAATATATAAAGCAAGCTGACCTAATAGTACGTTCAGCTAAAAAAGATTATTTTTGTATTCATTAATGCTGTTTATGGGAACTATTTACAGATCAGATATAAGTTTGAACCTGTAAAGGGCTATTATCTTTTCTTTCTTGTACCAGCCTCCAAGTGTGGGATGTTCTTTTGCAGTCTGTCCATCAAGTAAGAGAGCTTTTGATTTTTTAAGAAAAACTTTAGCCTTGTTCTTTCCTTCCATCCTTCCTTCTTCCCTCCTTCTCTCCCTGCCCCCATCCAATCCATCTGTCCAGTGAGGTCTTTTTTTTTTTTTTAAGTTTTTTTTTTTTATTTGACAGAGAGAGAGAGAGAGCACAAGCAGGGGGAGCGGCAGGTGGAGGGAGAGGGAGAAGCAGGCTTCCTGCAGAGCAGGGGGAGCCCAATGCAGGACTCGATCCCAGGACACTGGGATCATGACCCGAGCCAAAGGCAGATGCTTAACTGACTGAGCCACCCAGGCATCCCCCAGTGAGGTCTTTTAACCGTTCTGCACTTCAGTTCCCTTGACTGCAAGATGTTATGGGTACTAATTTGATTTACCTAATGTGCTAAGACTCTGTGGTACATAATCATTCATATAAGCTCTTGTAAAAATTAACGTTTGTGCCAAACAAGATAGCTGTACCTCAGATGCTTCTTAGTAGATCACCATCCCTAATAGATTTTGAGATTTTCAAGTGAATACACAAAGTTATTATCCGTAAGATATGCAGGCATCAATCCCAATGTCCATTTCATGATGGTAGAAGGACCCAACCCTGATCTAACCCCTCATTCCACTCAGATGCTTTTGTTCCTAATGTATCATGTATGACATTGTTTCTTTACTATAAAGGGTTTGCATTTCAATGGCATTGAATAAACAGATGTCCTCATCAGACTGAGCCTTGTCCTGCATTGAAAATGGCATAATTGATCTTGTGAGCACATTAGATGAGATAAAGCCTTGATGGATTGGATCCATGTCTTAGTATCAGGCCACCTAGAGCCATAATGAGCCAGGGTCAGCAGTAAGGCTGTCTGTCTTATTTAACTCAGGAAATCTTAACTTTTCTGGTGCTTGGCACAGTCTCCCATATTTCTCATCTTTGCCATATTTTTGATAGAATCTAAGGCTTATAGCCTTAGATTAGTTAGTTCCAGCTACTATAACAAAATACTATAGACTGGATGGCTTATAAACAGCAGAAATTTATTTCTCACAATTCTGGAGGCTGGAAGTCTGAGGTCAGGGTGCCAGCATATTGGGGTGAGGGCCCTCTCTCAGGTTTCAGACTGCCAACTTCTTGTATCCTCATTTGGTGGAATGAGCTGGAGAGATCACTGGGTCTCTCAGAGGGGTTGTTTTATTTTAATTGAAGTATAGTCAATCTCTGGGTCTCTTTTTACAAGGACAGTATTCTCGTTCATGAAGTCTTTACCCCATGACCTATCACCTTCCAAAGTCCCCACCTCCTAGTATCATCACGTTTGGGGGTTAGGATGTCAACATCTGAATCTGGGGGAATACAGATGTTCAGACCAGAGTAGCTTAGTTCCCAGTTCGTCCCTAGCAGGTTGGTGTAGCTGTAACAGAGCTAGTAAGTGACTATGAAAAAGGAAGAAGAGGAAAGCATTGCTTACTTAAGGATAGCAGAAGCGTGAACTAGGAGGTCAGACGTAGCAGAAGAGACAGATTCAGAGGGACACAACTGCTCTGAAATGGTGAACAGTATCTCCTCCGGACCCATGCAAATCACAGTCTCCTTGCCATGAGCTAGAGTAAAATAGGCTGGAGATGCAAGCACTTGCCTCCTTCAAAGCAGTCTAGTCAACCAGACGCCAGAGGTGCAAATAGGAGGTAGTGGACTTTGATCTCTCCTATCCTGTAATGTGAACTCCAGTAGAAGAGTGAACAGATTGGAGGGAGCCTTTCCCAGCGTGGGTGCTGACTAATCACTGTCATGGTATAGCCCCATTTTGTCAAAGATAGGCGCTAGTAACTGCAGAACATCCTGTCCTCACTTCCCTAAAATTTCCCCTTGTTTCTACTGCTGGTATTTATTTATTTATTTATTTATTTAAAGATTTTATTTATTTATTTGACAGAGAGAGACACAGCGAGAGAGGGAACACAAGCAGGGGGAGTGGGAGAGGGAGAAGCAGGCTCCCCGCTGAGCAGGGAGCCCGATGTGGGGCTCGATCTGAGGACTCTGGGATCATGACCTGAGCCGAAGGCAGACATTTAATGACTGAGCCACCCAGGCGCCCCTCTACTGCTGGTATTTAAGTAGGTTAATGGGACACATTAAAAAAAAAAAATTATGGAGGCAGGGAGCAATCTCTTCTTAGATTATTGAAGCAGAGGGAAGGAGGTAGAGTATGTAAAATTTAGTCCTGAAGAGAGCACTATTTCAGAGGAGATGGAAAATATATAAAAAATACAAAAGGTGCTTCTTAATAGTAGAAACTTTTAAAATATAATTCAAAAATCAAGACTGTAGCATTTACTTTAGTTATATATGGAGTTATATATTTCATATTGAATTACAGACTCATGCTTTTAGTTTAGCTGTGGCAACCCATCCATGCCTACGGAGGTTGTTGGGCAGAGACTCCTTGTGCCAGGGGTGATGGTCCATGAAGAGGAGAGCACCATCCAGCATGCGGAGCTCAGTGCTTTGGAGTCATCTATTGTGTGAGTTAGGCTTGGGCTCCACCAGTCACACTGCTTGGTACCCCGACTCAAAAAAGTGAGAGGAGGGTGATGTTAGGGCTCTTTGGGGTATTTGTGTTTTACTAGCCATTAGATGATCAGAAGGAGTTACTCTTTCACAAATGTTCCAGAATCCTTTTTTTTTTTTTTTTTTTGAGAGAGAGTGTGTACTAGCATATGGCAGGGAGGGGTAGAGGGAGAAGGAGAGGGAGACTCTTAAGCGGGCTCCAGACTCAGCGCAGAGCCTGATGGGGGACTCAGTCTCACGACCCTGAGATCGTGACCTGAGCCAAAACCAAGAGTCGAAGGCCTAACCGACTGAGCCACTCAGGAGCCCCTATGAATCAATAATTTGAAATGAGACACTTGCAATATGTTCTACAAATAAGAAACCAGGATACCATGAGAGAAAACAACAGAGGTGCATGATATAGATTCGGTCTGCAGTGAGGCAGGCACTGGGTCAGGGGGTTTCTTCCTTGAGGAACTGACCTTAATCTGAGACCCAGAACAGGAGCCAGACTCAGTCAGGATGGGGAGGAGGGAACTCAGAGTAAACAGCATTTACAGTAAACCATGTTAGGAGCCACGAGCGCGTTTCCTGACAGCATTTGGGTTTTCCATTGGTTCCTGACCAACTGTGAAAAGGCTGTCCTTTTCATTGGTGCTGACACTCTCGTAGCTTGTTTGAAGAAAGTAAGTTTAGGGGCTGTCAGGGGATGACTCGGAAACCCCACTATAGAAGTTCAGAAAAATGTTTAACTGGGGAGCAGTTTCTTAGTCTTTATTAGCAGCTTTTTGATAAGCACAAAAAAGGGGGGAAATAGAAGCAAGCAGATATTTATGTTTGAAAATACGAGATAATATTTGTACCCCAAGGTCAATGGCCTGAGAAACTGAATATTTCAGGGATTGGACCATTTTGTTTTAATATAGAGTTCTTTTCCTGAGATTTGAGTTTCCCGAAGAAAGTACAGAACTTTTTCAAGATGTTTACACAAGTAGCTAAATAACCAGTTACAATAGCATGCCATTCTTTAAGTAGGCTCCATTTCTACAGTTATCTAATTCTGTAGGTTTATACTAAGTCCTACATCTGAATAAAACACTGAAAAAGAGTTGTCAGTGCATCATGATTCACTGTTTAGAAGTCAGTGCTAATTCCACATTTCTGACCTAAGCAGGTGTCTTCAAGCCATCTGGAGTGTGGTTTATAAAGACTACTTAATCTCAAGACTTTTTATTAAATAATATGAATACATGGCAGTCATATTTATGGAATATAAACTCTACCACATTTATAAGCAACAAGTAAGATTTCAGATGAACTTGGTTCTGGCAGATGGATGCGTCCCCTATTTTGGAATGTGCGGCAGCTCCTTGAAATTGAATTTATGTATGGGGTATAGATGATTCGTGTGTCCCACTTACCTAGTACGCACAGCACCTCCCTCAGTCCAGTCCCCGCTCACACCTCTATGGGCATGCACCCCTGCAGAGCGGAAATGCAAATGGAGGACGAGCCCATGGTGAAGGTCAACTTTGCACTGATCTTCAGCCTTTGCAAGCCTGTCGTTCACCTCTCTGGAGGTGATCATATCACTGGGGAATATTAGTTTTTCTGTTTTCATGCTGGGTTTTCTTCCTGTGTGGCGGCAGCTCTGTCGTCTTGCCCAACCCCAGGCACGCTCCCGCAGAGGCCCATGGGGTTGGTGCCCCGAAGCCTGGGGGCCCCTGCACACAGTGTGAGAGGAGCTAGATTTGTATCTCATCCTTGGGCAAACCGTGTAACAGCTTCCTAATCCGCAAACCAAGGATGATGATAGTGCCTGTGGTGTGCGGGGGCCCTCTCGCACCTCCTCACGAGAGTGAGCATGTGCCTCTCTTTCAGCTTGGAGTCCAGAGAGTCCTGTGGGAAGCTTGAAAATCGGCCATAGTGGGAGTATTGACACCATCAGCAAAGACTGCAGAGCATGAGCGTAGCGGAAGGGGGCGGGAGAGCAAGAGGGAGGAGCCCGTTATTAAACGTTCCTCAGCACAGCGCTGAGTAGTTCAGGCCTCACGGGGTCTGACGAAGATAATTAAGATTATACCTGGAATATGCCTAGTTAGAGAAGAAAAGTACATAGTGCTTAGTTCCTTATTCTTACCCCCTTCATTTCCTCCTCCATTCTAAGCCCAGTTTTCATGAGCCTTTCAGACCTATTCACCATGCTTTGATTTCTTGGTTGTTTGAAGGCATGTGTTACTTTACCATAATTTCAACCCTGGAGGAAAGCATGTACATAACCTAGACAAGTTGCTGATTTTCTGAGGAAGAGAAGAACACAGAAAGGTTGAGTGATTAATCCAAGCTTCCACAGCTATGGGCGAGTAGCTCCAGAAGAGGGTGTCCATCCCAACCGAGGCGTCCAACTCTCAGCTCAGCCATGTTGTTACCCGCTGACGCCACGCCACCTGCCTGTGCTGTTGTAATTCTTCCCTTGCACAAAAAAGTCATAGTAATATAACTATAAATAAATGAAAAAAGCTACCATTTAACTCCCTGAAATAAAATTTTTACTTGTAATCCACACACATGTATTTCACTATGTATAACAGTCATGTAACTGGGCGCCTGGGTGGCTCAGATGTTAAGCGTCTGCCTTCGGCTTGGGTCATGATCCCGGGGTCCTGGGATCGAGCCCCACATCAGGCTCCCTGCTCCGCGGGAAGTTTGCTTCTCCCTCTCCCACTCCCACTGCTTGTGTTCCTGCTCTCCCTGTGTCTCTCTCTGTCAAATAAATAAAATCTTTAAAAAAAAAAAAAAGTCATGTAACTTTTGTTTTGCATTTTTTGCACTTAACATCATATATCTTGATTCACATTGACTTTAAACATTATTTTTTTTTAAAGATTTTATTTATTTATTTGAGAGACAGAATGAGAGAGAGAGAGAGAGAGCGAGAGAAAGCACATGAGAGGGGGGAGGGTCAGAGGGAGAAGCAGACTCCCTGCTGAGCAGGGAACCCGATGCGGGACTCGATCCCAGGACTCCAGGATCATGACCTGAGCCGAAGGCAGTCGCTTAACCAACTGAGCCAGCCAGGCGCCCCTGACTTTAAACATTATTAATGGAATAATTTAATTTTTAGCTTTCAGAAAGAGTTCTGGCTTGAAGATAAAGAACAGCTTGCTAACCACAGAAGAAGAATCGATGCTAAGATTTTAACTGCACTTCCGAAAGGTGAGACTTTCTCTAAATGGTTGACCAGTGTCCTGGGCACATAAGTATTGTGTCACCTGATTTTCATTGAGGGGAAGTCATTCCCTAATCTCCAGTGTATACCCTCCATTGTGTTCCTTTCTGCCTATTCCAAGAATTAACCTCAATGAAGGTATACCTCCCTTCTTGCGTGTTTCATCTACACCTTTCTCTGTGTCCTTTCTTGTTCATTTTAGGCATCCTTGGGTATTCCCTGGGCACCGGGTGGGGAGGGTGACAGAGGGAGCCAGCATAGAATCAACCTTCATTATCTCTCCTACCTTTCACTTTCTCCAGGGGCAATGAGTTTTGCTCATAAGCCCATATCTACTCCGTCCACTCTGCCCACTCCCTCCGCCTCTTGGTGCTTGCCAGGGTTGTTGCATTTACACTGAGTATCTTAGAGCTCCCTGCCAAGCAGCACGCTGGGCTTCCAGTGCACACTGTACCTTACACATCTCCTTCCCCAGGTAGGCACTCAGATGTTCGGTGAATTAGTATTTTCATTGGTAAAGATGGAAGTGCAATAAAACATTTGCACCTGCCATCAGCAAACTACCCCTGTGTTTTGCCTGAGAAATGATGTAAACATTAACCAGATCTTTGTGTCCCCCAACTCTAACACTGGCAGAGGGGAGTACCAGCTCACAAACTGCCTTCATCCCAGATCAGCTGTGTAACCCTTACTTCAGAAAAAACAGGTTTGATGAGAGGTCAGATTTTTTTTTCTTTTTTGTCCTCTGAAAGAAAAAAACAAACATGAGATCAAACCCAAAAGAAATTAGACCAGAAAAAAAATATTCTTTTAATAGAAACTAAATCTAGTTTAAAAGGCCCACTGATAAATGGGCGTACATCCTGAGGAACTGAATAGGTGATATGCTTAGACATAGTCTAATGAGGATGGATATTTGAAGGACCCCAGGGATTTGGCCTTGTGGAGAAAATTTAAACAGGGACATTTTGCAATTTTCAAGTATTTAGAAAACTGTCAGCTGAAATACAGACTTATTCCATGTTGCCTCAGAGGCCCTAGAACAAGAATACTGTGTTGAATTATAGGGAAGTAGGTGAGATTTCAAAGGAGAGAGACAGTTCTGATAGTTCGTGGGACCTGCGAATGAAATGGGCTGCATTATGATCTCATTCGCTCCTGTTGGCTGTTCAAGGAAGGTCATAGGCTTCCATGGGGAGGGCACATGCTGTGGGTTCCCGCCTGGATGGCGTGACATGGAAGGGCCCTTCTGATTTTTTAGACTCTTTGTGAAAGACAAAGAAACTCTGGTTGATCTGGGTCAAACTTAACAATCGATGAAGATGATTCAAACAAAGTACAAGAGTGAACAAATTGACTTTAGCAGGATCTTGAAGATTGGAATGATAGGCAAAGTTCTAAAGCAAAAGCTGCTTCACTCATCCTCTTCATCTACCCGGGTCCTTTTCTTGGTGAGCAATAGTACTCGCAATATTAGAGTCAGAAAAATTAGAAACAATATATGAGATGTGAGGTTCTTTTCAGGTTCAACAGCTTGTAACTCCACATATGCCAAAATTTAAGAACACGTTAAGTTGATTAACCAGTTTCATTAGAAAATGTATCATAATTGGTTATAAAAAACTTTTTCACAAATCAAAGATAACACCATGTATTTATCAGATTTATGTTTCCAAGTTCACAAGATCTTCAAAACATGCTTAAAAAGTATCAGAACCTCTCCTCCCCCGAATTTCGTGTAAATTCCCCATAGTCTTATTTTACACTCCGCACTTTATGAATTCAGGCAGGCATGTTTGGAAAGACCCATGTATTACCGATAATCTCAGTTCTCCATCTTAACGAATATTTTAATGATTCTGTCAGCTCTTGGCAATATAATGGTGAAAGTAGGAATTGATTACAACTTTTCATGACATAGAGTTTTATGTCTGTTTATACGTTTACAGAAGTTTCTGTTCATTTAGTGAGGAATTCTTGCTTTTGTGAAATTGAGCGTTGAAATGATCATTGGCTTTTTCTGTAAAGGGGCTTCCTTTAACTGTGTATCACAAACAAGTTATCCAAGGGTTAAAAACCTTTACTTATGTAAAGATGATGCTATTAAAATATATTTTCCACTTAAGAATTATGAAATGAACCAAATATATTACTCTACTTTCTTGATAGCTTTCTTGAGATATAATTCAAACAGTATACAATTCATCCATCTAAAGTATACAGGTCAGCGGCTTTTAGCATATCCATAGAGCTGTGCATCCATCACCACAGTCAGTTCTGGAACACTGTCATTATCCCAAAAAGAAATCCCACACCTCTCAGCTATCACCCCCTCCCCTTATTGCTCTAGTTTTGTAATCACTGATTTTATAAGCTGCTTGTCTTTGTATCAGTGGCTGCCATCCAAGTGTAAAAGTTAAAGTGTGTTACTGCTCTGGGAAGTCAGATCTGTTTTCAGGACATTCTGGGTCTGGCCTGTGCTCTTGGCCTGTCAAATGCAGCGTGGGAGAGAGGTGTTCTTGGCAGTCCCCTGCCACTTCTGTTTCTTTGGAAGATTCTACTGAACTTGGGTTTGGATGCCTGAACTCAACAATAACTTTACCAGAAAGCCTGTTTCTCTGGGCTTATTAAAGAAGCGGTGTTCCCCAAGAAACTGCCCAGCAGACCTCATTATGCCAGGTATTGGCATTATATATTATGATACAGCATGTTAGGCAGTGAAATAACTTTATAAAGTATGATAGCCCTGATGTCAATTACCCTTAAATTACCTGACTCGGAAAGTGACCATCCGATTCCCATCAAAACTAACTAAAGAAATAGATTCATAGAATCTGTATTGCCACAGAAACACCATTCAGAATTACTCAGACAAGGGCAGCAGGCTAAGATAGCAGGTGCAATGAGGAATAATTTAGTATATGTCACAGTTTTAATGTACTTGAAGGCAAAGTAGAAAATTCATTACAACAGAGGTTAGATCAACAGTGCCTGTTTAGATCTGTATTATATGATGACTAGTATTACTAATACTGGAACCATTTATGAATTGTACACATTACGCCACAGCATACAATCAATTGAATTATAACTGCTTAATCCAATTTTATTTTATTTTTTTAAAGATTTTGTTTATTTGAGAGAGAGAGTGTGTACAAGCAGGGGGAGTGGCACAGGGAGAGGGAGAAGCAGACTCCCTGCAGATCAGGGAGCCCAATGTGGGGTTCGATCCCAGGACCCTGAGATCATGACCTGAGTTAAAGGCAGATGCTTAACCAACTGAGTCACCCAGGTGCCCCAGCTTAATCCAATTAAAAAAATATTCTTATTTCCTGTTTTAAGGAAATACACACTGATGAATTTAGAGATAAAGGAATATCATACTGCAACTTACTCTTGAATGGTTCAGAAAAATTAATACATAGGGGTGCCTGGTTGGCTCAGTCGGTTGAGCGTCTGACTCTTGGTTTTGGCTCAGGTCATGATCCTCAGGGTCATGGGATGGAGCCCCACGGCCAGCTCCTTATAGGGTGTGGAGCCTGCTTGGGATTCTCTCTCTCCCTCTCCCTCTGCCCCATCCCACACTCATGCTCTTGCTCTCTGTCTCTCTCTCTCTAAAATAAATAAATATTTTAAAAAATAATATGTAAATATGTGTACATGCATGCATGTGTATACATATATAACACATGTAAATATGCATATGGAAAAGGATAAAAATAAACCAAATGTAGTAAGTAAAGTATAAACATGTTATGAAACATGTCTTGATTTTTCTGTAAGTCTGAAATTATATAACAGTTGTAAAGAAAAGACAGCTTTTGGTAGATCATAAACAGTAATCACCTGTATTCAAGACTATCGTCCAGATGACACCTGTGGTAGTGCTTTATGAATGAAACAATGGAGGGCAACATAGATTTCCACAGCTGGGCTGACTTCTGTGATTTCTTAGTATTAGTTCTTTTTTAATGCTTTATGGTAAACCTGACCAAAAATTCCAACTGGAGGGCCTAATGAGGACTGCAAGAGCCCAAAAGAGGTTGTTGTTTTTGGTTTTTTGTTTTTTGGTTTTTTTCCTGGAGAGGGTCAGAAAAAGTATGCACACATCAGCAATTCAAATAAAACCTATTCTCTTTCCTACAACTGAAGTATTTTCCCATGGAATAGATATACTAGAGTAATTATATTGCATGTTTGCTTTACTAATTTTACTTTTAAATTATAGTCTTGGGAAAGGAAGCTTCTCTATTACTTCTTTTGTCTTCCACATCATTTCTTTCCCCTGTAATCTCATGTCTATAGGATTGAAGCAAATCTGGGTAACTGAAAAATAGATTTGTTACAAAGAATAGACTGAGAGGTAATTTGTTTGCCTAAGGGATTTTTTTTTTCTATAAAAATGGATTTCCACTAAGAATGAATAAGCTTGCTGATACATTTATTTATTTAATTTTAAAGTAATCTCTACACCCAGCATGGGGCTCGAACTCACCATCCCAAGATCAAGAGTCGGGTGCTCGACCGACTGAGCCAAAGTGCCCCTAGCTTGCTGATACGTTTAAAGTATGGTTTGATTTATGACTTCATTTCACTCCTCAGTAAATAATTGGAGAGGACTATAGCTTATAGGCTTGAAACAGTTTTGAGTTTGAATCTAGGTGTGGTTGAAAAGAATGCAGTCCTGGCTAGTGGTGTCTGTCGTTGGGATAACCTAGAGCACAGGCATCCAGGGGCCTGGCTGCTTATTTGAATCTTTGTTCTGGGATTGGTGCTTCTCAATCCCAGACGGTAACGTCCGCAGGGGGCTTTGGAAACAAGTGGGAGCATTTTTGCGTCATGGCAACTGGTGATGATTAGGCATTTGGTAGGGGAGCGAAGGATACTTAACATCCTGAGGTGCAGGACTCACGAAGAAATTTTTCACTCAAAAGGCCATTAGCACCCCATGGTGATCTGTGATCTGTTCCAGAGCCAGCTGATGAGTGTGTGACCCTGAGGAGGTGTGCCTGAACATCTGCTAAATGCTATCCTCAGACTTATAGCAGTGAGACTTATAGCATTCACTAGTGGGCTGCCCAGCCTGTTCTGTGCAGAAAAGGACAGAGATCACCATGGACAGTAGGATAACTTGGCTAAACCCCCTGCCCACCTTTTTCCCACTGCCCCAGGCTTCTTGGGGTTCAGTTCCTGGGATGAGTGACTATTCTGACCATTAGCCTATTCCCTTCTTATATTATCTTAGTATTTACAGAATATTGAAACAGGTAGGTAATGGCAGAAGGAGAAGTATAGTTTTGTTGTGGGCATTTGCATAGTCTACCAGCTAGTTGATCATTGCTTCTAGAATATGGGAAATAAAGAATGCCAGGAAAATTTGTTACTTAGCTTTTTCACTATACTGCTGGAATCCTTTTTTTTAATGTCTTTAGTTACATAATTTCTATAGAAAAATTTAAAAATTAAAAATTTAACAAAATAGAAGTGATTTTCAGTCTCAAACTAGGATGAAAAAGTGTATCTTAACTTGTCCAATAGAAGTTATAGGACATTCTGTGCATTAAATTAATATTTTTATCCTTGTCTTAGTCCATTTGGGCTTCTACACCAAAATATTATAGACTGGGTGGCTTTTAAAGAGCAAAAATTTACTGCTCCTAGTTCTGGAGGCTAGATCAGGGATCCAGCATGGTTGGGTTCTGGTGAGAACCCTCTTCTGGCTTGCAGACTGCCAGGTTCTCACTGTGCCTCATGTACAAGCGGGGAGGGAGCGCTCTGGGGGCCTCTTCTATAACGACACTAATCCTACTCCTGAGGGAAGAGCCAATCATCTCCCAAAGGTCCTACCTCCTAATATCATCACTTTGGGTGATGGGGATGAATTTGGGTGGGACATGAACATTTAGACCGTAGCATACCTAGTTGAAATAATTTGGGTGGAGGAAATGTCAGTGGTGTTCTGCTCTGTAAGACCCTAGTAATATAGTGTTTCTCAGTTACGAGTTTGACACGTTGAGTCCGAAACCTACCTTTCAGAGCACTTGGAATTTGGTTTCAGTAGCTTCTGGAGCGATCTTATGAAAAATATGGCCCCTTGCTCTTTTTGGGGTTAAATAATTAATTGATACTCTTTGGTTTATATCATCCTTGAAAATATTTTCAAAATATGCACTACCAGTCATTGAAGTTTTATCACCATAATCTTGCTGGAGCTAATTGGTTAACTGGGAAGCTATTATTAGTCAAGCTTCCTCAAAAGGCATGCACCATTACCACTATACCCTTGTCTTCCAAATAGGAACATACTTGACAGTGCAGAGCAAGTGCACTTCTGCCTGCAGCTGCTCTGGTTCCTGGCAAAGCCAGTTGAGGGAGAGGCTTTTTTTGAAGCCAACTATTTTTTTTTCTTTAATTCAATTAGCCAACCTATAGTACATCATTAGTTTTTGGTGTAGTGTTCAGTGATTCATTAGTTGCGTATAACCATCTTAACAGAAGTCAATCTAACTGAAATTGTAAGGCAGCTATCATTTAAAAATAAATAAAAACAAGGCTTGTATCTCTGAAGACAAAGGGCAATATAAAAAAGGGGTGTGTGTGTGTGTGTGTGTGTGTGTGTGTGTGTGTGTGTAGCTCTGAATCATTACAAAAATGACAACTTAAGAAAAGTAAAAAATAGAAGTGAAAGCAATTGAAAGTTAAATTCCAGAATTCAGGGGTGCCTGGCTGGCTCAGTCCGTAGAGCATGTGACTCTCAACCTCAAGGTCATGAGTTTGAGCCCCACGTTGGACACAGAGTTTACTTTGTTTTATTGTTATTATTATTTTAGAGAGAGGGGGAGAGAAGGGGCAGAAGCAGAGGGAGAAGGAGAGAGAGAATTTTAAGCAGGCTCCATGCTCAGTGTGGAGCCCGATGTAGGGCTGGATCTCACAACTCTGAGATCATGACCTAAGCCAAAATCAAGAGCTGGACCCTTAACCAACTGAGCCACCCAGGCGCCCCAAGATGTAGAGTTTACTTTAAAACAAAAAAGAAAATTAAAAAAGGGGCACCTGGGTGGCTCAGTCGTTAAGTGTCTGCCTTCAGCTCAGGTCATGTTCCCAGGGTCCTGGGATCGAGTTCTGCATCCGGCTCCCTGCTCGGTGGGGGGGTGCTTCTCCCTCACCCTCTGCTGTCTCTCTCTCAAATGAATAAATAAAATCTTAAAAAAACAAATACTTAAAAAAAAGAAATCTGAGCTTCTCCCCCTCCCTCTGCCTGCCGCTCCCCCTGCTTGGGCCCTCTTTCTCTCTCTCTCTCTCTGTCAAATAAATAAATGAATGAATCTTAAGGAAAAAAAAAAAGAAAATTAAAAATATTCCAGCATTCTAGTATGCCTCCGTTGAGTTTCTTCTTTGACTCAGCCTTTCAAAGTTCCATGGGCCCCCAGGGCTGTCGGCGACACCTCTCCCTGGTATTCCTGGGTCCTCAACAGGAGCCACTCAGATGAGCCTTTATAAATTTATGTGACTGAGCAAGAGGTGAGAAGAGAGACCTTTATTTTCCACCAAATTTGGCCATTTCTCCAAAGAAACAATTATTTGGCCCCTCAGTGATATCCTTATAGTCAGTATCTCATGAGACCCTCCCAACCTCAGCAGAACATTTGTCTGCTCATCCAGTGTTGCCAGGAGAATTCAGGTTGTTACTTTATCCATCATCCACCCAAATTATAGCAAGGAAACAAATGTTAACATTTCCTTCCAGCGAAAGCCAGTAAGGGGAGGCTTAGGAACTGTGTTAACCTAAACTGCAGTAAATGGCTCTATGTTCCATTAGGGATGGCTGGAAACAATCAGCTGGTTACAGATTTTTACAGGCTCAATGATAGTGTGAAATAGGAGTGTGGGGAGACATGGTGGTTGTAGCTTGCTGATGAGTGTGCGGAGGTTCTAGTGCTGATCTCTACTTTTGTAGACGTTAGAAGTTTTCCATAATGAAAAGCTTGGAATACTTTATTGAACCTAGTAACAATCAAAAACAGCTAGTGAGATATCTGCTAGCTGGAGAGATCTTAATGTTCAGGCCTCCTCTGACTCCCCTGAATGAAACAGAACTCATTCCTGTTAATCCATCCCTTACTTCTTAGTGCAGCCTGTGACGTGTGTGTGTGTGTGTGTGTGTACATGCTTCCCATGTGGCATCTGCCCTCTCACACTAGAAGACAGTCTCCAGGAAAACAGGAACTGTGCCAGTTTTGTGTATCTCTGCTGCACGGGAGCCAAGAACAGAAACATAAGTTCAATAAATATACATTTCATGAATGAGTAGAATGAATGCATGACTACTGAAATCTGGAGTATCTTTTTATTCTTCTCTGTTTTATTTTAGTTGCAGAATTAAGAAAAATCTTTGAACCAAAGAGGAAAGAATTTTTAGAAATGAAAAGGTAAGAAATGGATTGTACCTAATTAGAAAGTAGAAGCGCTTGGTGAAGCAGTATTCACTTTTTCCTGAGAATTGATAGTTTTTGGTGTCCTGCACAGAAAAGAAAGAATTGCCAGGCGCCTCGAAGGAATCGAAACGGACACGCAGCCCATCCTCTTGCCAAGCTGCACGGGGTTAGTGACGCATCGCCTGCTGGAGGAAGACACGCCCAGATACATGCGAGCCACAGACCCGGCCAGCCCCCACACTGGTGAGCATGCTCGCCTGGTCGCTGCCATCACACAGGCTGCCCGACATGGTCCACGCAGCGTTTTTTATCCAGTGGCATTGGGAAATGAGATATTCCACAAACGGGAATTGTGTAGATGTACTTATTGAATACACGTTATTTGTGAAAAGCTGCGATGACGCGGATGCCCCGCCTCCTAGGTGTGGTCCTCTGGTATCAGAGCAGTAAGAAATAATGCCTCTTGGCACACTGATGGGAAACTGATGACGTCATTTCATTCCCCCACTCCCCAGCCTGGGACCCCTAAAGGGCAGGAACTATGTCTCCCTCTTGGCACCTTCTGGGCACTGGCACAGGACCTGCTGTCTGAGATCCTCAGTAAGAGTTCACTAGAGGACTGAACGAGACTCCCTTAAACAGAATAACCAGGTGCCCGGTACAGGGCCCGGCTGCTCGCAGCAGGGAACATTAAAAGTGAACCTGGACCTTGAGTGGTTAGGGCTCAGTCTATGTGTTAATGCAACAAACATTCTATTTAAATTATTTGAATGTAAATTATTTACATGTCATTTAAAATGTATTGCATATTTATTTCATATTAAACCGTATTTCAAACATAACTTTTTTTGTTTTTGATAACTGTCAACGTTAGGAATATCAAATATTCAACTTGACCTTGGAAGAGGATGACCCATACGGGGATGTTCTTCCTATCCCGTCCCTGGCTCTGCAGCTCCGTGCTGCTGCTTTTTATGGCCAGTGTTTTCTAGTTTCTTCCTCAGGGATTGGCTGTCGATCTCACTTTGTGATGTGATCATGTCACTTATCTAGAGTTCCTGATCTTCTATGGCCAGAAAACTAGAGAATTAAGAGTTTTTAAAATTACATGAAGAATCAAGAATAGACAGAGTACCAAAATTTATAGCCAGAAATGAACCCTCATGTATGTAAAATGTGTATCTATATATTATATGATAATTTAAGCATCACATATTCGTGAGAAAGGGAAGACTTATTTAATAAAATGGTACTGGGAAAACAGGTTATTGTGCAGTGGGAGAGGGGACATATACGAAACACAAAAATAAGTCCCAATTAATCACATGATTAATTTTAAGAAAATAAAAACATGAAAACATAGGTGACTATGTCATTCAAATTGAATGGAAAAGGACTTTCAAGATGCAGAAACAGCTGGAGAAATCACAAATGACCAAGTCAATTGACTTGACTACATAACAATTCACATCTGTACTCCAAAGAAAATCTTACACATAGACGTCACAGAATGTTATACAAGTTTGAAATATTCATGAATAAGATTAAGGTTCATGGTCTCATAAAAATGCATGCAAACCAATAAAAATGACACTATGAATCAATAGGATATACAGCTTAAATAAGCTTTATCAGATATTCCAGAGAAGAAAAAATAATACAAATGGCTAATAAATAAGTGAAAAACGTACATATTCTCTTTTTCTAGTAATCAAAGGAAATTTTTAAAATGAACACTTAATGTTTGCAAGTGAACATATATTGCAGATTCAAGTGTAAATTGATGCAAACTTTATAGAAATCAACTTGACAATCTAGCAAGTCTTTCTGTTACTTTTTGTTAAAGCGATTATACCTTTATCTGTTGTGATAGTAGTCAGAAAATCAGACTGATTAAAAGTTAGAAACAATGAAAAAAAAATGTTAGAAACAATGTAAATGCCCAGGAATATGAGAATGGTTAAATTAGTTACGGAATGCCTATTACGTTTGGCAAATTATCAATTTATTATTGATTATTATATATTAGTGATTACTGGTGGAGTTTTACCTTCCTATGTTCTCATGTTAGACATTTTCTGTATCAAGCATGTGTACTACAATTGGAAAAATCCACTTCTGTAAAAGAAAGAAGAAAAAAAGCAACACACATGAAGAACCTGGTACTTACAGATATGGCCCATTGCCGTTCTGGTTATTATCAGATCCTGTGAAACCACAGTCTGTCACTTGTCGAGTTACAGTGGCTTAGATAGCTGTTATCTTTTCTAGAGGACTCTGAACTCATTCTCTGGCCTCGCACATGAAATATTAAGCTCAAAAACAGAAAGGTAAATAAATAAGAGGTGGCCAGCTGGGAGTGAGGAGCGGAGCTTCCGTGGGGGCGGCGCGGTAGGTGGCTTGCGGAGCCTCGAGGGCTAGCGGATTTCACTGCGGGTCTCGCACTTCTTGCAGCCCAGGTGGTTGCTGTGGCTAGGTACCGCTGTGTGAGAAGGGGTCCTCCGCAGCACGGGCGCTCAGGTGCGTGCTGTGCACAGAACAGAGCGCGGTAAATGTGCATCTGTCCTTGAACTCTGTTGTGTGGTCCCCTTGCAGGCCGGTCCAATGAAGAGGAAGACACTTCGGATTCCTCGGTGGAAAAGCAGACCCACTCCAAACTCTGCACCGAAACCTCGGGCGTCCATGCTGACTCCTCCTGCGGTTCAGGTCTCATGGACACCCAGGCTCTGGAGTCCAAAGCTGAGAGAATCGCACGGTACAAAGCGGAAAGGAGACGGCAGCTGGCCGAGAAATACGGGATAGCGCTGGATTCCGAAGCGGACTCGGAATCGCCCTCCCGATACACCAAGTCCAGGAAGGATGCTGATGCTGCTGACAAGAGGGGAGGGAAAGGTGACCGACAGGCCGAGCCAGGCAAAGATTCGAGCTCTCTCTACTCCAGGCCCTGCGTGGTCGAAGCCAAGGACTATGCCCTCCCCGGGGGCGACGGTCTTTCCGACACCGAGGTGCTGCTCAACGTGGAAAACCAAAGACGGGGTCAGGAGCCCAGCGCCACCGGGCAGGTCCGTGACCTGGCCCCCACGGTGGAGAGTTCCTCATCCTTCCCGTTCCCCGGGCGAGACTGCACCTTCAGTGAAGTGCCAAGGTCCCCAAAGCAAATGCACAGCATGTCCCTCTCTTCGCCTCGGCCACCTGCCTCCCCGAGCCACTCAGCTGGCGACCTGCCGCTTCCTTCTGAGGCCCGAGCCAGGTAAGCGTTCAGCCCACACTGGGCTGCGTTACCATCTTTGCTTTGCCTCCCCAGGTCAGGGTCTGGGTATCCTTAGCATTCTGTGGAGGGTTCCGCAGGTGGCAGAAAGAGGTGAGATAGGGTTTTTAAAATTTCTGCAATATCAAAACAGGTTCTGCCTAAGCAGGAAGCTTCAGCTTCTTCTTTTTAAAAAATGATAAGCTAAACAGGTGTCATGGGGACACTTCCATGGGAGCCTCACTTCAGGACCCTTCTTTTTACATGTTTCTTATATGCCTTTAATAATTGTCTTTTTCTTTATGTGTTTCTCTATAATTATACCCGACTTCTTAGTGATTGGTTTTGTTGCTGTCATTTAAAATCACAAAGCAGAAGGACCACCACTAACACAGTGGAAGGATCTCAGTTTAGGATATGAAGTATGACTGCAATATACCCTGAATATAACCTTAACATATAGCTATGCAACATGCTGAGAAAACAGCTGTGTAGAAGAGCACCTCATTAAAAAGAATTGTCATACACAAAGACAATAGCTCTCATTTGGGAAAATCAGAAAAGGTATAAAATCAGAAACTCAAATGCCAGAAGAGAATATTTGTTCCTAAACTTAAATTTCTAAATTTAAGTTAAATTTAAATTTCTAAATTTAAGTTAAATTTAAATTTTTAAATTTTAAATAAAATTTTAAATTTCTTAATTTAAAATAATTTTTTTAAATTTCTAAATTTGAACTAAATTTTTAATTTTAAATTAAATTTAAATATTTAAATTTAAGTAAGATTTAAATATTTAAATTCAGTAAGTGTGATGACCATATTCAAAATGCACTTTACTTAAACATCCTACTTTAAAGTTTGGGGCAATTGTCTAGGTAGACTCCTAAGTTTGGGGCAATTGTCTAGGTAGACTCCTAAGTATTTTCAGTCCAAATAGGCATTAGCTTCCCAGGTGAATTGAGGAGAGGTGAGGATCAAGCAAATTTATCCTGGGGAAAAAAAAAAAAAAAGGAAAGAAAAAGTATTGGGAAATACTCCTATTTATTTCACACTAGGACAGAGCGGTAAATGTGGTCCTCTTTAGGTGGCAATAATATAACTAAAACAGATCATTTTACTTATTGAAGTTTATTGAGTCAAAGACCTGTCCCTACTTAGTTGATCATTCACACTAAAATATTTAGAGATGTTAGCATCTTAGAGAATTAAGTACTATAAAACCTGATATGGGGTCCTGAAGGCCTTTGTTTTAGCCTTTGGACTCTTTGAAATTTTGGGACTATGATCTGTTGTCTCTTATTTTGAAATGAAAGTCTGTTGTTTGGGAAACCTGTATTTCATAGTAGAAAAAGTGTTCTTGCCTTAGTCTCTATCAAAGCAAACTCTTCACGTGCTTTGTAAACAGGGTAAAGAAAGCTGACAGTCCAATTTAGAAAGGAAATTAGATATTTACAATTACATGTGTTTAAAGAAAATTCAGAGTCTAATTTCTGATTACCATATTATGAAAACTTGAGTTGTTAACATGGCATCCAGGTTAGTCATCTAGATCACATATAATAGATCCTCAGTGAGATCCTGAATCAGTTTAATAATAACTAAAACTTGGTTGAATGCTCCAGGTAAAAAGATAGGATACTTAATAGTTTTGTGTGAATTAAAATCTTAATATTAAAAAACGTCTGTAACGTAAAATTTTAAGAGGTATTTCTTTCTCAATTATTTGAAGAAGCATATTACTTCGAAGTTTCCATAAGCCTAACCTCAGCCTCTTAGCACTTGACTTTCACAAAGAGAGGATTAAAAGAACTAAGAAATTGTAAAGGAATTCTTGAGGAGGCACATGCTTTATTTATGTATTTTTTTAATTTAAAAAAGGCACGTGCTTTTTTTTAAAGCCATTCAAGGCATGCAATTCTATGATTTAGAGGCAGAGAAACACAAATCATTTCATATATATATTCAGAAAATACTGAGATATATTTACATTAAAAAGGATGGAACATATGTGTAACAAGTATGACATTAAAAGATAAATAAAGATAGAAGAAACAGCATGGAGGTTCTTCAAAAAGTTAAAAATACCCTACAGTCCAATAATTGCACTAGGTATTTACCCCAAAAATACAAAAACACTAACTCAAAGGGATTCATACACCCCTACATTTAGAGCAGCATTATTTACAATAGCCAGATTATGGAAACAGCCAAAGTGTCCACTGATAGAAGAATGGATAGAGAAAATGTGGTGTGTGTGTGTGTGTGTGTGTTTGTGTGTGTTTTATATATATATATTATATATATATAAAATGGAATGCTATTCAGCCATAAAAAAAGAATGAAATCTTACCATTTGTAACAACATGGATGGAGCTAGAGAGTATAATGCTAAGTGAAATAAGTCAGAGAAAGACAAATACCATTGATCTCACACATATGTGGAACTTAAGAAACAAAACAAAAGAGCAAAGAAAAAAGAGGGGAGGGGCAAACCAAGAAACAGACCCTTAACTATAGAAACTATAGAGAACAAACTGATGTTTGGGTGGGGGGATGCATGGGGGAATGGGTGAAACAGGTGATGGGAATTAAAGAGTACACTTATCATGATGAGCACTGAGTAATGTATGGAATTGTTGAATCACTATATTGTATACCTGAAACTAATATAGCACTGTATTGTAAAAAAAAAAAAAAAAAGGATTTATTTTGTAATGACTATAGCAATTCATCTTGCAAAGATGGATTTAAATGAATTAATATTCTGCATAGATATCCTTTCTCTAGAGCCAGGAAATTTGGGTGTCAGAAAGCCATTGTTGTCTGATTTCCATTTGGGAGGAAGAAAGACAAAACATACTTTGTGAATTATAACAATAACCAAAGAAATCTCAGTGTCTGAATAACCATAAATGAAAATGCAATGTCATCCAATATGGAAATAAGTAACAGAAAACTTTAGGGAGATTAAGGAGTAACCAAAAAAACTGTCTACAGATAATGAAATTATTTTATACTACATGTATTTGTGGATGTATCCTAGCATTGAGACAGAATATTTTTCTCACTGCTGTACTATACTCTCTCATCACCTAGCTCTGCCAAGTATTGGGACTATTAATCTCTGAATTAACTCATTCCCATTTCATCATTTTATTTTGTGCTCACTAGCAAGAGGCTGTTTTTTTTTTTTTTCATTAATTAAATATGAATGTGTCACTCACGAATACACCATCAAAGACTTCCTTGGGGCGCCTGGGTGGCTCAGATGGTTAAGCATCTGCCTTCAGCTCAGGTCATGATCCCAGGGGCCTGGGATCGAGCCCCACATCGGGCTCCCTGCTCAGTGCAGAGCCTCCTTCTCCCTCTCCCTCTGCCATTCTCTCCGGCTTGTGCTCTCTGGCTCTATCTCTCTGTCAAATAAATAAATAAAATCTTAAAAAAAAAAAAAAAAAGACTTCCTATGGTATCCTAAAAATTCAACTATGAACCAGACATCAAATGCACAGTTTTTGTATGTATTCATATACACTAACACATGTACAAATGGAATAGTCATTATACAGTTAAGAGCATTCTAAGCTCATAACAGTCTTGAGGGCTGAGCAGTAAGTTTAAATTTATTAGAATTATTTAATGTTCATTTGAACATTTATATGATTAAGGAAATACATATGTCACAGGGTCTTTAGCTCAGAAATCCTATAGCTGCCAGGGAGTTCGGGTAAACACGTCATTCTGAAACAAATGGAGAATATGTATATTCACAGAATAGAGCCTAAGACACCTCCTAATCCCCATTCCCCAATCCTGCCAAGCCCCTTCAATTTTGAATTTCAGAATTGTGTTTTCTAGAGAGGGAGTTTTGCTGATAGGAACCATTCTTTGTTAATTCAGCCATTGTGAATTTTAGAATAAAATTCAAAGGGATCTGGGGCCTGTGGATTATTCAAAAATTTGTTTAAAATCTTTATTTATTTATTTGTTTATTTGACAGCGAGACAGCGAGAGAGGGAACACAAGCAGGGGGAGTGGGAGAGGGAGAAGCAGGCTCCCCTCGAAGCAGGGAGCCCGATGTGGGGCTTGATCCCAGAACCCTGGGATCATGACCTGAGCCGAAGGCAGATGTTTAAGGACTGAGCCACCCAGGCGCCCGGATTACTCAAATTTTTAAAAATCTGAGCTCCTGTTACTAATAGAAATCCTGAATGCTGAATTTGTATTTCTTAGTTAATAAAAGAAGTGCACCATATTTGTTACTTCTGTGAGTAACAGAAACTTACTACCTGAGCCCCACACCTGCTGTTTTCCTGTGACTCCCTGTTCTCAGTGACCTGTGTATTGGGCAAAGAAGAAAATTATACCTTGTTTCCCAGTGGTGATCCACTCTAGAAAACCCCCGTTTCTTTCATGACTCCACTTCTGTCCCTGCCCCTCCTTCTCCCACTTAGCAAATTGTATCATTAGAAAATGAATATGGTATGTAGAGCCGTCCCTGAAATTTGACCCCTGGAGAGCTGCCATTGGTCAGTGGTGCTTTGGACCGGGCTCTAGTGACATGAGACCTGTGGATTGGCTCAGGAAGATAGCCCGGGGCAGCCTCCACAGTGCCATTTTCCGAGACCTGCTGACAAGCAGAGTCAGCCAACTGAGAAGCAAAGGGGCTTAGGCTATGCCCTTGTAGTTTGTCACTGATTGTATTTGCTCAGGTCCCAGGGAGAGGTTCAGCCTAAAAACTGTCTTCAGAGCCTCAAGCTCATTGTTTTCCTTGTCAAACGTCTTTTAACCTGCCTGATAGAAATGTCCACAAGGGAGTGATAGGGAGGGAGAAAGCGGCCTTTGGCTGTAGGCATTCCTGTCTCAGCCCCTGTCCCCTGTCCCCCCCCCCTCCCCAGGGCAGGAGTGTTCCTAACACAGGATCCAGGTCAGGGCAGGTGTCCTGGAAAACCTAGGTCTCTAAGACCTAGGTCTCCAAAGAAGAGACCTCCGGGTACTCTCGCAGATCTCGAAATGGGATGGAACTCTTTTCACCTTTTAGCCCCTCTACCCCAAACATCTTTTCACCCTGCTCTACTAGCTTTTGACTGTTAAAATATGGTTAACTCATTCCCATGTTTTTTTCTTTTTCTTCTGTTCTCACTGGCAAGTATCAATTTCTGTTCATTGAATTAAATATGAATAGATCACCCAGAACCCTAGCTAGCATGTCCTAAAATTCAGACGTCTGCCAGGTTGTAAGTGCAGAGCTGTGCCGTGTGCGTGTGCCCTTGCACGTTCGCACGCCTGCGTGGACCCACAAAGCAATCATTAGCTCTTCTTCCAAACAAGAAATTTGGAGCATATAAACTGTTCATTTTAATGAGACGCCTAAGTTAATAACCGTTCGTCTTCGGCTGAATACTGTTTTATAATTCGAGCTGGACCCCCACAGGGTGAAGCTAATTCTGCTGGGCTGGATTAGACTTCACTGTAGCAGCAGGAAGTACTTTTTAGTATGTTGACTCTTAGGAGTTATAGGGAGTTAAAGCCTGTCATTACAGACTTAAGGATACAAACCAAGAGCAACTCCCAACCTCTATGACAACTTAGGGTTGAGTTCTTGTTTCCTGGTGATATAATTCTCTGCTAGCCAGTTGCCACATCATAAGAAAGTTCTGTTATACCAAAGGTCAACCTCTCACTGTTCTCTTGTCCCCAGTGACCCTGTAGCCCTCTCCCAGGGGAGTGACCTCTGCCCTATGGGGAGCTGGCTCACCCCAAGCCCTCACAAGAATAGATACTCAATGTTAAAGAATTTTGAATTCTTAGAAACAAAAGTAATCCTGGAGATTATTTAAAAATCGATTTTATATGTGAAAAAACTAAAGATTAAAGAATTGAATTAAGACATATGGCTACTTTGACAACGTTGAGACCATCGTCCATCACCCATTCATTCATTCAGTCAAGTTCCCTGCATCTGCCTGTTCTTCCCATTGTTCTCTGCTCCCCCCTTATTTATGTCCATTCTATTATCCAACACACTGGAGAAGAGAGTTTGCTGGCTTTGCCCTTTGAGGGTCAGAGATTTTTAGGAAAGACCAGAGGTATTAGAGAACCAGTTTAAACTGTGGATTTATATAAGGTCCTTGAAAACTTGGCCCTTATAAGCAAAATGAAAACTTGTAATTTAGGAGAGGTCAAACACAGTGGGAATCCATGTATCTCTGCATACCTCATAGGTATTGATTTATGGATTAATTTTAGCTCTGAGATAGTTTAGCTAATCATTGAAGAAAATTATATTGGGTCTCCTGTGTGTGAGGCACTGTGCTTGTAGCTGGCTATATTTAAAAAAAAAAAAGTGTAGGAAATAACTATACCATGATAGGATAAATAAGGTTCTAGAGATCAAGGTTGGATGCCAGGGGAATGCCAAGATAGAGTATTAACTTTTCCTCCGTGGAGAAATGGTCACAGTTGAACCAAGTCCTTAAGGATGTGGTTGGTGAGTTTGCTAGCCATGGAAGGGAGGCTGCTCCCAGCACAAAGGCACCCAATGCCCAGTGAAGACCTAGGAGGCGGGGGTGGGATGAGGCTGAGGGCCAGGTGGGGAGCAGTCATAGAGCGCCTCAGATGACATAACGAAGGCATTTAGCCTTTGCCTTGTGGATAATGGGAAGCTTCTGAAGCATTTTAAAGCAAGGATGATTGATTCTGCGTTTTAGAAAGATTGCTTTGGAGGAGTATGGACCGTTGATCTGAAGGAGAGTTGCTTCCAGTCAGGAAGGCCACTGACGTGTTGGTTGCAGTTACCCAGGCATGAGATAAGGAAGTCTGTGCCTCCAAGTAGGCCTTCGTCATTAACTTGGTCCTGTTTGGCATTTCATCAGATAATCTGGATATGATAGGCTGATCAGATTTCTGGAGGAGGGATTGTAAACAAGTTTGGTGATGGTGAGGAAGAGAGTGGAAGGAGGGATGGAGCAGGGAGGGAGATGAGAGGGAAGAGAGCACGTTACCTGTGCTAGGGTTGGAAACTAACAAGATGAAATTTAATAAAGTCTTCTACTTAGACGGGGGGAGAATCAGTGTACAAGTTCAGGATTGGGGAAACCTGATTTAATAGCAGTTCATGAGAAAGAGACCTAAGAGTTTCAGTTGACAGCAAATTCTTTATGTGGCTGCCAAAATGGCTGGTCCAATCTTGGGGTATAGTACTGAAAGTGAACTGTTAATAGCACAAGTAGTACTGGTCCACCCATGTTCTGCAGTGCTCAGATTACATCTGGGTATCTCCTTCTAATTGAGCTGTTGACAAATGAGAACATATCCAGAGAGTCTGCTTTCCTGTCTGCCCTGCTTTCTTGACCTTTCCAAGTTTTTATAAACTTCTCCCTGTCTTAAGAGAAACTAGAATCATTTTTGGAGTCTCTTACACATTCTCTGGTGCTTAGACTCTCAAACCAGTCTGTTCTTTCTGTTCTTCTCATTATCAGATGGTCATTTTCCCAGCACAGTTAGAAGGCTGAATGAAGTTTGGCTTGGCATAGGGAGCCCTAAGGTTACCAACCTGGCTTCTCGTTGATGATGATTCTGCTTAAAGGGAAGAGGAGAAAGAGATCTTGAATTTCTGAGGTGTCTCACAATTGCAGCTTACCTGTACCTCTTGGAGGGACATTCAAATGCCTTACTGCCTGCACACAAGGCTGACCTACCCAAATTTAGCAGTTCTGGTCAGGATGGCCCAAACATGGCAACATGAATTTGGTGTTATGCCAATCCGTAAGATTGGGAAGGATGATCTCAATGATAGCGTTACTTTAGTACAGGCCTTACACGAAGGGTACTTGCCCTGTCTTAGTCATTTTCATGTTTCCTTCCCTGCTACTGCCAGCATCTAGCACATACCGAGTGGCTCAGTCAATCATTTTTGAATGAATGTTCTGTTGTTTTCTGTATTTTCTTGGAAATGTCACCAAACTATAACAGTGCTACTTGAAAGAGTCAACCTGCAAATGGTTTATCAGCCCATAACCTGTGAGGGTTGCAGCCGAATGTAAATCATGGGTCCTTTCCTTCATCAAGAACATCATGCTATGAGCAAAATGTCAGCTGAACTCAACAGTAGGCTTAGTGACGTTGTTCATCTCCACTCTGTTCCAGGTCTTTGATACAATCATGGGCCAGGGACACCAATCAGCAGAACACACTCTGAGTAGCACTTACATATGACAAGGCTCTTTCCACTTTGTCTGAGGTTAGAGTTCTTGGATATGATCTTGAGTCAGTGTGCTCATAAATATTGTTAAACTATGAGTAGGCATCATGATATGGGGAAAAAAAAAAAAAGGCTGCTTTTGGGGCCTTGTGAACTCAGTCTCCAGTTCTGAATGGCTGATTCTAGGTTAGTCTCACGACTAAGGGAGCCAAGTCCCTGGATCACTTCATTTTAGCAGGGGTGGTTAGAATCCAAGGGGGAGATGTGAAAATCCAAATCCAGCTGGAAACTAGAAGCTTGAGCCACTTTGGGAGGCCCCCTATGGCACCTTCCTCAAACTCCAGTGCTTTTCTAAATAGTTCTACCTGTGTGCACATACCTTCTGTCATTGTGCTTTCTCATCGGAGGCTGTAGCATTTAGGCATTCGGTACTGAGATTGGTTCAGAGGGAACCTGGAAGAAATTGGTTATTTCACATATTTATCATGCTTCTGCTCCAAGAAGACTCTGTATCTCTAGATTTTCATTACTCAAGAAGTCCTCACTATTTATGTGTTTCTTTCTTTCTTTTCTTTTTTTCTTTCTTTCTTTCTGGGGAGGGGCACAGGGAGAAGGAGAGAGAATCTAAGCAGGCTCCACATCCAGCGTGTGAGCCCAACATAGGGCTTGATCTCATGACCCTGAGATCATGACCTGAGCTGAAATCAAAAGTCAAATGCTTAACCAACTGAGCCACCCAGGCACCCCAAGAAATCCTTACTTTATAATCCAACAGTGGCATATTTGTTAATTGAGATATAATTCACATCAAAATGCACATATTTTAAGGATGCAGGTTGGTGAGTTTTGGGAAACATGTAACCATTACTCCGGTTGAGATAGAAAAGGTTTACATCGCCACTGTGCCTCTGTCCACCATTGATCGTTGACTCTCTTTGCAAGGACCTAAGTTAGTGGCCATAGCCTAATGGTATCGCACATGCCACTCGTTCTGTTGTACCAAGCCAACCCTTCCCACTTGGTTCATTTTTTTAAACTAAGTTTTAATTATTAAAAGTAGCTGAGCATAACATTAAGGCACACTGCATTAAATAACAACATCGATTTAATATTTAAAGAAAGAAAATGAACCTAAGGCCTTATGTGCCATTATTCAGATATGATCTCTTTTTTGTTATTATTTTTTAAAGCACACCTGATACTCTACTATTTCTCCAAAAACAATGGCCCCTCAGCCCCAGAAATAAATTTTGTACTCTTACGAAATGATAGACTTTTCAATCTGAGTTTGGACATCCCTTAGCCACCTGTCAGTCTGAGAGTCAGAGTGTATGGAAAACTTGGTCTACAACGTTCCATTATATTCCATAGTTTTGGAGTGCCTATGAATTGGCCAGATCAGTTTTAGACCTTGATTCACCATTTTGGGAGCCGTGCATTTAATTCAAAAGGAAGAATTTGGATTCTCCACCAATGTCAACACTTCAGAGTGACCACTCTGGGCTGTTTTCTGCTCTCCGCTCAGGTTTCTCAGCCTCTTTGGGCTTTGGGGAGAAAATTTGAAGGAGAGAAAGAAGAAGATCCAACATAGATTTTGTGGAACTGTGTTTGGCCCACATTTTCATTTGTTATTTATTTATTTATATATAGTTTTTGCTTTTAACAGATGAAAAGAGATATTTGAATTTAAAAATTCCATTAACTGCGCTAAACATCTATGTCAAAGTAAATCCCTTAACTGTAACTGTTGTCTAAATAAATTATGAAGGGACACTGAATTACAATTTTTACAAGTCTTACGTTTTTAAGATATTTTTATTAAAGTATAATTTTATACAGTACAATTCACCCTTGTTAATGAAATTCTGTAAATTTTGACAAGTATATAAGGTGGTGTAACTATCACTACAGTCAAGATACAGAACTGTTCCATCAGCCCAAAGATTCCTTTGTGTGCCTTTGCGGTCAACCCTCGCCACCACCACCAGGTCCTGCAAACCAATAATCTGTCTTCTGTACTACAGTTTTAGATTTTTGAATATATAAAATCAAAGTCCTTGAGTATTTTGTTCTTGTCAATTCCAGAGAAGTCCTATAAGAATTTGATGAAATTATTTTTTTTTAATCATTGGAGAAATGTTAATGTCAACCGTTTATAATATTGTCAGAGAAGAAATCCCTCTTAAGCGGTTGAGATTTAAACTTACAAGATAGTTCATACAGAGCTGATTTTAAATTTCAGATTTCCTAGTGAATACTCAGCGTGCAAGGAAGTCAGGTGTGCATGCTAAAATTATTTTCCCTGATGTGGGCGTTGCCCCTGTGGCATAGCGGATACATGAATATTTATCAGTGAATGTTTAGTGGATATTTAGCTATTGTGATGTTGAGCCTGAAAAGTGCCTGTGAAAGTGGGAATTAGGTTTTGTGAAGTAGGTGTCATGTCACGTTATCATTTTCTATGTGTGCCAGAGGATGAGGGACAGCCAAGAGACCCAGTCAAGCTACAATAGTCCCTTGGGCCTCAGAGTATTTCTGATTCCTCCCACTTAACACCCAGTATCACCTGCTCCCAGTTTCTCCCTCCCATGAATTTTCTCGTTTCCAGATGGTTGGTTCTTACACTTATCTTCTGCTACAGATTGTTTTGGTGGGGGAAGGAGACAAGGTCTCACGCACCTTGCCAAGTCTGGGCCCCTGCACCCCGCTCCCACCCCCTCCTCAGCAGTGAGTGCCCTCTGAGCCAAATTGCTCTTCACTGCCAGACTCCTTTGATTTCACATTGTGCATTTGTAGAAAAAACAGGAAGAAAATAATTGGGTTTTGTAGGATTTACAGGAAATTTCCAGGCTCTCTGCTGAAGGTGGAACAGGCAGAGCTGAGAGACCACCATCCAGTCAGGGTTGTGGTTGTGGCCAGGATGCCCTTGGTGCCTTCCTTGCTTAGCCCCAGAACACGTGAACACCGGCACCCCAACTACATCATTTCTCCCTCAAGCCAGGGAGGGGTTGCTCATTCATTATCCGTTCATTTTCCAGAATTGGAATCCAGTAGCGCTGGAGGAGAAGATAGAGACTCAGGGGTCTTACAACACTTGGGTTCAGGCCCCAGCCTTTCTTTACCAGCTTGTGATCTGGGCCAGTTAATGTGCATTTTTTTGTACCTTCCTTTCTTTATCTATAAAATGAGTGTAAGAATATCTCTGAGGGTTGTTGTGGAGATAATCATTCAACAGTTCATCCATCCCACAAATACTTATCGAGACCTGCTCTTTCCCACACACTGTTCTTGGTGCTGATGATGCAACAGTCTTTTCTCAAGAAGCTCATCTCCCCTAGTGAGAAAGACAGCAAACAAATAAACATGCAACCTGACAGATGTAGTAAGTGCTATGAAGAAAATTCAAGCAATTCACTGAAGGGAGAGAGAAAAACGACTGGCAGTTGCTATTTTGACATAGAGTGGTTAGGGAGGGCTCTCTGATAGGATCATAGTTGAGCAGAGACCTACATAAAGTGAGGCAGCCATGCAGCCGTTGGGGTGGAGGGCCCAGGCAGAAGTAGCATCTGCAGAGGCCTGAGTGGACTCCATGCATTGGCTTTTGAGGAGGCCCTAGTCACTGGTGAGGCAGGAGCATGGGGGGAGGGGAAGAGGAGGTGCGAGAGCTGTGGGGAGGAGGGTGGGCAGATCAGGGAGGACCCATCACCAGGGCTTTGGGTTTTGCTCTAAATGATGTACAGAGCCATAGAAGGGATGGAAAAGAGGAATAACCAATCTGGCTGCTAAGCTGAAAATAGAGTGTTGGTGGGCAAGGATGAAAACAAGTAGAATAATTAGGGGGTCATCTTAGTAATCTGGGTGAGAGATGGTGGTGGCTTGAACTAGAATGACAGCAGCAGAGGGGAGGAAAGAAGTTAGGTTTTGAAAGTCCCTAGTGGAATTGCCAATAACTTAGATGTGGGGTGTAAAAGAAACCAAGGAATCTAAGGGGAATCTCGATTTTTTTGGCTGGGGCAACTTGAAGCAGGAGTCGCCATTTGCTGGACTAGAGAAAGCTCCCATGCAAGTTGACTTTGGAGGGAAATCAAGAGTTCAGTTTTTGGACATGTTGTACTTAAGATGTCTACCAGATATCCAAATGGAAGCGTCAAGTGGCCAGTGGAGTCCAAGAGTCGGAATTGAAGTGAAGGTCAGCGTGGAAGTGAAAGCCAGATGGGAACATCAAGGCATTGAATGTCCGTGGAGGAGGAGAGGAGCCCATCTTGGGCACCCTGAGCTCTAGAGGTACAGATGGTGGGGGGAGGAGGAGACCAAGAAGGCTGCTGAACCAGGTGAAGGGAGGGATCGCCTGTAGCAGATGCCGCTCGTGGGTGACGAAGAAGGACCGAGGAGTGAGCACATGCTGCAAGTCAGTGGGTGAGGCGTGCCCAGAACAGCCTGTGGGCAGAAAGTGTCCAGTTCAGATTAGGTGTCTCCCCATCCGCTCTCCTTTTCTGGTTCTGACGGCAGAAAATATCACCCAAGTAAGCGCCTCAGCCAACATCAAGGATCCTAGTGCCTTACTTTGCGAAATACTGTTCTGTATCACTCCTGATGTAAATTTACTCAAGACAAACTCATCCTCCTGGTTGAGGCTGGACCCACGTTCCTTAAAATCACATGACTTCTGAATTAAGACTCTGTATGACTCATCACTTTACAATATAAAAGTAGTAACTCAGAGACATACAGTAGGATATTGTCTATGAAAAAGGAAGGAGAGGAGGAGCATTTGAAAGGGCTTGCCACATTCTTGGCATGATGCCTTCACTACTTGCAGTTCTTTTTCATTACATTCATACGTACTATACATGAAATGTCAAAAATTCAGTATTTGCTACCATGCACATAGTTACTTGGTTTTTTGGCTAGTTTCGCACCTGTGGTGTGATGAATAAATGGAGCCCAGCAAGCCTCCCATGTCTGTGTATGAGTGTCACTTTTCAGATACTGACCCAACATGTTCTTAAACAAGCCCCTGATAATTTTTATTGTATGTATGTATGTATTTTTTTATCTATCTATCTATTTATTTTGCGGTGCTGACCAAGTTCTAGTCTTATCAATGAAAGTCATGTTCGAGAAGTTGTGTAGCACTTCACAGTTTATAAAGCCTCCTATTATACAAGACGCATTTGAGTCTTAAAATAATTTTGTGAGGTATGCATATTAGTTATATTAACTTGGTGGTTTTCAATAGCAAATATATCTGCTGCTCCCTCTTCTCCCACTATATCCTGTGCTAGAGTAATCGCCTCCTTTCTTAGCTGCAAGTGGTAGGCTAACTATTCCTATGTTTAAATGAATGTTGAGAAATTAGACCTTTTATAGTTGGAAATAAAACAGCTTTCCATACATCTGAATTTTTTGCTCACTACAGACTGAATTGCTGTAATGCTGGGGATAGGGAGGTGGGCCGACAGGTTCGGGTGTAGAAAGACAGGGGGATATCCAAGCCTAGAATATGACAGATTTCAGTGGTCACAGCAAAAGATACAGTAGTGGTTACAGACTGGTTCTTGCCTGTCAGCTTAAACTAAAACTTGAACTAAAATGATTTTTAGAAAATGAAGATTCTTTTATTATAATTATTATTCTTATTTTTGGAAATTGCTTTGAGCTCAAATGTGTTTCTAGCATAGTATTTGAAAAACTCTTAACAAATAAGTTGGTATGGTCTTGAGCTGGTAAACATTCTGTCTACATCGTAAGATGATGCACATCAGTAGTTTGTTCCTCCTATGTTCTGCTTTATGTGGTTACCACAGGGTTTTTCTGGCCTGTTCTAAAATATCTTCAGCCTGGCATAAATTTCCTTCATCACATTCAGCTTTGTGTTATATCTGATCATGTGTCGAGGAATGACTGTGTAAATCTTATGTTATCTTGCCTGCCATAGTGTAAGTTTTTTAATGGCTGGGGTGATGCCTGAGTCACCTTTGTTACTTCTCAGAGCCTAGTTCAGTGTTTCATACATAGTAGGAACTCAACATTTATCGAATTGACCTGAATTAGTATTGGTTATGTCATTGTTACGTTGGTTGCATTATTCAGTGACAAATGTAAAAGGAAAATGTATAAGAGCAATTAAAGATATGATCTCATTGAATTTCTTTTTATTGATTTCCTTTATTTGGTATGTATTGTTTTGCACGGACACTATCTTTGTATTTGGCTATTTACCCATGTCCCTTGACAAAACTTACAGATGATGAGTTGACATTTAATCCAACTTCTTACAAGAAAATTGTCTGGTGTATGTGGGGCAAGTGTGACTATAACAGACTCCTAATACTTTCAGATTACTTGGAAAACACTTTATGTGGTGGCTTTGGATAGATTTATTTCTATCTCTTGAGTTTAGTAAGGAGCCACATGTCCTTGGGAGTTTCATGAAGTAAATGTGTAAACCCCATGACAAAATGTGCTTATACATTTTCAAAAGCCAGGATTAGTCTTGACTTAACAGAAACCAGCCTTCGGGTTTTAAATTATAATTGTCTGTACATGTGTTGACATTCGAATAGAAATCATCTGAAGTTTTGTCTTTTGTACATAATAGTACCGGGAAACCCAAACATGAGTGGTTTCTCCAGAAAGATTCCGAAGGGGACACACCTTCTCTTATCAACTGGCCTTCCAGGTATATCCCGAGCTGAACCTCTTGGCTTATGTGTAGTGAGTGCTTCTTCCCTGCTGACTTGCCTTGCTGTCCCACACGTTACCAAATGCTAACTCTCTTCTTGCCCTCTGTTAATGGCAGTGCATTTGAAAATGATGTGTTCACAAGGGGCTGCTGGAAGTTACTTTTTGAACGTTTGCTTTTCGCCTCCGATCGCCCTAATCCCTGCTAATAGTATTCCCCCCTCTTCTTTTTTCCTCTTTTTGGAAATCTTTTTGATGACACTTCTTGCTTCTCTCCTTTCAAACCAACCTGCATACCGTCAAGTGGGGGCAGTCGTGAGGAGCCTCTTGGTTGCTCTCCTCTTCAGTCACACTAACTAACCAGCCAGTGTCCCATCTGGTCTACACCCCCTCCGCCCAGCGCTTCCACCTCCTCCTTGTCACGTCTCCTTGTCCCTAAACCAATAGTTAATTTTCACCAGTTGCACTTAGGGCATGTGGTTTTAAAGGCAGACAAAAAAAAAAAAAAAAACCTATCATTTCATTTTTAAGGTTGGGGGCAGGGAGAGGCGGAAGGAGTGAGAATGACTAAGTCTCTGGCAGGACAAAGCACCCATATACTGAGTTTCTAATAGTCACTTTGTTCTCAGCTGAGGACAACATTCAGATTGTCTCTGATTAGAAGGACACATTCCACAGGAGAACTTGAACCACATTTCAGTCTTCTTTTGATTAACAAAGCTTATAAATATGAAAACCTCCAACACTGGCTAGTCTCTGGGAAAAATAACAACTCAGAGTGCTTTTTTTTTTCTCCTGAATTGTTCATGGTAACTGCCTTTTATGTGTGTCTTTGATTTTTTTGTTAACGAAATATACATAGATATCCTGTATCTGATGTGGAAAAACACGTAGGAGTTTATATCAAATTTAGCAGGGTGCATTTGTCATTTAAGGAATTATTCTCTTCCAAAACTGTCATAAATAATTATTTTTGCTGACTAATCTTCAGTACATGAAGGTTTATATTCCCCCAAGAAATCACTTTTCCCACTCCAAAAATGTGTTTTACTTTTTAAGGATTATTGCCAATTAGTAATCCATTCTTGAACAGTTTCAATGGTTTCTCCTCTCTCACTATGTGGCATTTCAGAAAGCAAAGATAAGTACCAGCTAACACTATTAAATGGTTACTTTTTGCTAAGAGTACTTAGTACTAAGCCATCCAAGTGCTTTGCCAACATCACATTACATTTTGTCACTACGATTTCCATTTAAAAACAAGGCAACTGAGCCAGGTAAGTTGCCTGAGACCACACAGCTAGAACTGGGTGAGCCATTTTTGAATCCAGGTCTCTGAGGTGCCCCTGGCCAGAGCTCTTGGCTACTTTGCTTCTGCAGTGATAGAAAAAGGGCTGTAGCTTTTAAACTGGATTTCAGTTTTGCTCTCAGATATTTAAATAGCTCTAGAAACGAGAGCAATCTCTCTTCACATGAGTTTTTAACTAAGGGTCCAATAGCGATTCCAAAGGGGAGAAAACGTTTAGTCTGTTAGTTCTTTCAACAAATATCTTTTCTCTAACAGTCTTCTTGGTGTGACAATGGTTAGTAGTAATGATGTCCAAACTGGTCACATGTCTTAGGAATGAATGAATACAGTCTGCATTGCATGAAAAAGCTTGGGAATGTTTAGTTGAGTGCTTGAAAGGGGTGATTGTTTGCTGTATTTTGAGCTCAATTAAAAAAATTAAAAAATCACAAATGTTCTTACATTTCCAGGGGACAGTGAAATCACATTTGGTCAATAGGTGTGTGTACCTGGAAACTCCCCCCAGAGTCCACACACAAGGCCTGTATGGGTGGAGGGTTTACAGATTCCCACCAACAGCCTTGATGTGCCCTCATGCATGCTGTTGTTGTATATTAATGGATTTTTCCATGGCTTCTGGTCATTCATTTAGTCAGAAGGCACATCCATTCTCACCCAGGATGGCATCCGAGCCATCTCAGCTTTATGGAGGGCGGAGTGAGTTTGGCGCCACACTGATGTCTGTACGCACATTTGGAAACTCGAAATCGTTCATCCGGCAGGCAGTGGGTTTCTGACATTAACCACCAGAAATGCACTGTCACCAGTGGTTCTGCCTTTGGGTGGATTTCCATTCACGGGTAATCTATGGTCCACGCATGCTTTCTCCCCGTGAAGCAGTTACTGCACTTTGCAACTTAAATCCTTTTTCTTTCTTAAAGAGTTAAGGTTAGAGAAAAAATGGTGAAAGAGGAGAGTGCTCGAAGCAGCCCTGAGGTGGCCTCCGAGCCCTTCACTCAGAGGAGACATCAGCCAGTGCCCGTCCATTGCTCATCCTTTCAGTCAGAAAATTCGGCCTTCGATAGGGTCTCGAGCAAGGCAGCCAGCTCCACGGGACAGCCAATCCGAGGCTATGTCCAACCGGCAGACCCCATTCACACGGCCACGCTGGTGACCTCAGAGACCCCGGAGAATTTATCTGAATGCAGCTGGGGGGGGTCAGCCACCCAGCATGTCAGAAAGCCTCCCACCTTGAAGGTTCTAGAGAGTGAGAGAAGGGATACCCCAGTTCTCCATATTTGTGAATCGAAAGCAGAGGAAGATACGCTCTTCACTGAAGCTCTCGAGAAAAGCAGGAAATCACTTTTGGCTTTGGAGGATCATGAGCCTACGAGAAGCCACGAAGATCCCTCTGGAAACGAAGACTTCGGCAAGCCTGCTGTGAGCACAGTCACCTCAGAACATCAGAAGGAACCAGAGAGTCTGTCGCCCCCGCCTGCAGCTCAGCAACAACCCACGGAAAGGATCAGCAGACAAGAAGTGGTTTTATATGTTCAGAGCCAGCCCGTGTCCCAAGATGCCAGGGCAACAGGCCACAGGAAGGAAGGCCTGACGAAGAAACGCAAGGTCCTCACCCGCTCCCTGTCTGACTACACGGGCCCCCCTCAGCTGCAGGCCCTGAAGTGTAAGGACCCCACATCCAGGCAAGAACCAGAGCCGCAGAGTTCCAAAGCTGAAGGGCCCCCCCCGGACGTCGGCATGCTGGACACGAAGGTCTCTGTCGCCCAGCTCCGAAATGCATTTCTGGAGTCTGTCAATGCCAACAAGAAACCCGAACTGTAGGTGATGTTTCAAACATCCTCCTGATGTGTCACTTGCACGTCCTTGGCAGAATTATTCACTTCTCAACTTGTGGTGTGTCCTGCATTGAGTCATGTTAGCTTAGCTCACCAGTGTGCAGGGCAGACCGTACAGGAAATGGCTCAAAAACTACCATTCTGCTTCTGCCTACTAATGGGGAGCTACAGTACTGGGTCGCTGGAATCTCCGCCTCCTTTAAGTGCATGGTCGGGGCATGCAGCGGGACTTGGCGGTGTCTGGGCCTTGCCTCACTGAGATGCATAAACCTGTGCTTTATTCTCTCTCTCTGTCTCTCCTTTCCCTTCTGTACACTCCCTCCCGATGACTCTAAAAGCCAATCCCGGGTGGAGAAGTCAACCGAAGGCGTTGGCTTGCCTACCGGTGTGGAACGGGAAAGAGGGTCCCGGAAACCAAGACGCTATTTTTCTCCTGGTGAAAGTAGGAAAACTTCCGAGAGATTTAGAACTCAACCTATAACTTCAGCAGAACGAAAGGAATCGGATAGGTAGGCATGCGTGATGTGTAGTTCTGTAGTCTAGGAACTTAAAAGCAGTCGTATGGGATTTTCCCACAGTGATGGTCCTGGCGCTGTTTAAATGGGACGTGGCGATTTCATCATTCTTCCATCTAATCTATAAGAGATACTTATGTGGCTTGTATACATGTATTTTTAAAGAACACTGCCCGTGACAACAGTATCACAATACAGTTTTACATTGCATTCAGATGGTAAGAAGTGAGACACATTATTTTTCTTCATTTACCCCTTTTCATTTCTTATGCCCTCGTTAAATTAGAATCCACAGTGAGTATTCACCAGATTTTACAGTGCAAAGAAGTAGGGATTTTATATTCGTTTTATAAATGTCTGTCTATTCGTCATATCTGAGTTTTATACGATCCTATGCTTATGCATAGAGATGATGAGGTTTGTCTACAAAGTGACCAGTCGTGTTTAATAAGTCACACTCGGTTCTGGTTTGTCTCCACGAGATGTGCACCTGGCTGGGTTGTGTGCCCACACACTCCACTGTGTCCATTAACACCTGTACCTGTGTATTCACAACGAGAATTGCTAGCAGGATGATATTCTTTAAAAGATTTCAATTGAATTTTTACTTTTGTTTTTACTTTAACTTTTAATCTGATGTTTTATTTAGATCTTCTATTCCCACCGGCTAATTTTTTGTTATTATTATTTGCCTAATGTCTTTCCTAGGTCTGCTTCGCATTCAGAAATGCCAACTGCTGAGGGCAAGTATCTGTTTTCCTTTTGCCGCTTCTCTATCATCTCACCCAGATTAGGTTTCCGTAAGGTTTTGCTCTTTGAGAGGATGAGATTATGGAGCATACCGATTTCTTTTCTGCAGGTTTTTTTTTTCCTGTGAGTCTAATAAAACCTAGTTGAGATTCTCGGGTGAGCTCTTCCCTATTTTTGAGAGACTTAGAACTGTGGAATGAATAATATTAAAACAACTGATTGGCTAAAGCAGCAGCTTTTTGTTAATTTCTTGTTACTATGTAACAATAAAGAAGAGAAATTCCTTGCATAAAATCTATTCTTAAACTTCAATTGTTCAAATATCGTCATAGAAAATTCCAGTCCAGACAGAGTTTTGTCTGGTTAATTGCAATGGAAATTAGCACCTTTTCACTGAGCAGAAGAATGGGATCCCTCCAAGGGGAAAATATTGCCAATTATAATTTTTGGTACATCCGTTCTTATATTCAAAGGATTTCCAGGGCGGCCTTGGGAAACTTTTCAGAGACTTCACCTACATTTTTCTAATGATGTTCAGTTTTTATTTTGTGGCCTTTTACAGATGAAGAAAAGGTAGACGAACGAGCCAAGCTGAGTGTCGCTGCCAAGAGGCTGCTTTTCAGGGTAAGGTGTGCCGAAGTGCTTGAAGCGAAACCGTCCCCCTGCTCCCTGCACGGGGCCCCTCCGGCCCCCCTTGCCCCCCTTGCCCCAGCCCACGTGCTTCTCTCTGAGCCCCTGGCTGGTGTGACCCCTGCTGACACCACACAGGTGCACACTTCTGAGAATGATGTGAGCCTCACGGGGGGGGTCCCTCCCGGGGGCCCTGTTAGGGGAACAGAGCAGAGACATTGCGGCCCCAGTGTCCTTTCCTCAAACGTATAAGGATTCCGCATTGTTTCTGATCCTAGGAAATGGAAAAATCATTTGATGAGAAAAACGCTCCAAAGCGACGCTCCAGAAATGCAGCCGTGGAACAAAGACTACGGCGGCTACAGGACAGATCCCACACCCAGCCCATTACCACCGAGGAAGTGGCCATTGCAGCCACGTAAGTCCCCCCTCGTGACCTCGTGGCCTCGGCTGAAATGTCTTCTTGGAAAAAAAAAAAAAAAGATTTAAAGCCTTTTAAGTAACAATGAAGCAATCAGGAGATGGTTTGGTTAGATGCCACAGAGACCTTGGTTCTTTGGGATTTTCCTTACTGTGGTCTCTCTGAACCTTGTAATGGGGTGTTTTGCCTGTATCTCCTAGAAAAACCTCAAGAGGAATTTTAATTTTTTTGGTCTGTGCCTTTCTTAATCTTTTTTACAATGGAAAATGTAAACCATGAGATTAATATAATGAGCCCCCGTGTACTGACCACCCAGTTTCAACGGTCAGCAGCCTGGCCAGTCTTGCTCTTCCCACACCCCATCCACTTCCCCTGTCCTCTTGCTTTGTTTTCAGGTGAACCCCAGATAGCATTTCATCCATAAATATTTCAGCAGATATCTCAAAAAAGATAAGGGGTTTGAGGTTTTTTGTTTTTTAATTTGTTTTTAAATAATCACCAAAAAACTTAAAAATTTCCTTGGAAGTTTGATGACATTCCATACTTGAGCAGTCCATTCCAGTATGTTCAGAATGAATTTCCCAAAGTAATTCATTCAGAGATAATTGCTTCAGTCAAGTGAAGACTTTTATTGGGTTTTTAACTGTTGTTTCCATGCCTCCGCCGGACACACCCACGGTCTTCCCGGAGAAAGCACATCCGTCTCATTCAGGGCATGGACACCCCGAGAGGTGTCTGCCGCAGCCCGCACCTGTGGCCCTGCTGTCTGAGCAACTCCCTCACGTCCTTACCCAGCTGCTCGTCAGCTTCGTGGTGTATTTTTTTTTTTTTAAAGATTTTATTTATTTATTTGACAGAGACACAGCAAGAGAGGGAACACAGCAGGGGGAGTGGGAGAGGGAGAAGCAGGCTTCCTGCTGAGCAGGGAGCCCGATGTGGGGCTCGATTCCAGCACCCTGGGATCATGACCTGAGCTGAAGGCAGACGCTTAACCATCTGAGCCACCCAGGCACTCCGAGCTTCGTGGTGTATTTGTGGAGTAGCACTTCTTATGTTCATTAGGAACTCTGAGCAGGTCGGCTCTTTTGGTTTTTTAATGTTTGAGGGGCTGTTGTATACCAAGAAGCAACTACTCGTGGGAGCAAAACAGTAAACATAAACAAAAATTATCACCTTTGTAAGGCTCCCTGAAGCTACTTTGATGTGCATGTAGGTTATATGAGGATACTGATTTTTTTACAAAACAGATTGACAACAACATTCTAAAACATGAGCGTAATCTACTGATTTTCTGGTGGTTGATATTAGCTTTTTCTTAAGCTATTTTTCAAAATCAGGACATTTATTCTGAAGTCAGGGTAAATCCTTTCCAAGCTTTAAAAACCTAATCTTACTCCATTCACTTTGCGTCGCCTGTGTCTCTTATTTCCTAAGTTTGTAATTGCTTTTCAGGTTCTTTTGTAATTTCCCCCAGAATACTTAGTAAATAATTTTGTTAAAATATTTATTTACCGTTTCTGAATTAAAACTATGTTTTCCTTTAACGCTTCTTTTCTTCTCTCTCCTCATGAATGTTCCTTCTTTGGCAATTGTCTCTAAAGTGAACCTACCCCTGCTTCGCGCTCTGTGGCCTCCCAGCCTGTAATGGCAAGACTTCCTAGTCCCAGTGTAGCTCAGAGCACTGTACAGCCCGCCAGGTACCGGACAGAAGTAGCTGCATGTGGCCCTCAGGGCAGAGGTCCGAGAGAGCAGATGCATCTCATAATCCTGAATGCCTTTCATGTGTTGGAGAAACGCGTCAGTGCAACAAGTTGCCGGGGGAGGGGTGCCATCCTGCTTTGTCGTAGTGAGAGAGAGACACTGCTAACTTCACGTAGGCCTGCATGAGGAAACCTTTCATCTCCCTGCTCACATCATGTACTGGAACTAGGATCGCACTAACTCACTCATCCATTTGTTTTGTTTCTGTTTTTCATAATCACGGTCATCTCTAAGAAATTTCATCCTCCATCTAAACTACTAGCACTTAATAAAGGTTAATAGGAAAATGAGGATTTGACATGAATGTTGGAATTCCAGTAATACCCCGGTTTTTGTAAGCACTTGTAGTCATAAATACACACTAGAAACAACCTTATCTGTTTCTAACATATAGAGAGACGAGGCCATGACTTTTTGGGATTGAGACAATAATCGTTTATGGTGTCTGAACTTAGATGTTTTACTACTAAGCTTTGAATTACGGTGTTTTGAAAGTATGGCCTTACGGCATGTAGGTATCCCCTGTTTCACCGCGAGGGGCCAAAACACAAAGGCCAAAAATAAGATTAAAAGAAGTCAAACGGCAGTGCAGAAATAGATCTGGCCCCACCCAGAAGCAGGGTTCTGTCCAGGAAAGTAGGTGGCCGTTACTCTCCTCTCTCCACACTACACCTCGGAAACACGTGAGACTCAGGTTGCCTTTGTTCCTATCTTCATGATGCCCTGGAACGCTGACACTGCTCTTTAGTCTGGGGCAACTTGTGAATTGGTGATTACTTGCAGTTAAGACAGAATGTACTGTCCGCTGGTTTTGAGAACTGGACTTGCCAGTGGCCTCAATCCACGTTGTCATAAACCTTCCAAGATCAACCGTGACCAGGTCACAGGAGGCCTTCTCCTCCACCCGGAATGTGGAGGGATTTAACAGCACCTGAAATGTCCTTCACTTTTCAAGGTGCTGGGAGTTACAGGTCTAAGTACCTTTTAGAAAACTGGTAGAAAGCTATGAGAGAAAATGCTGCACTGAAGGAGGGAAGGAATCTTTAAAATCGATCCATTTGTGTTTAGCAAGTGAAAATCCAAACTCCTTATTACAGATATGTTGTTGACAGAATGACTATATTATTTCCTAGTTCTATAAAATGAAAAGAATACCTCTGAACTACATGTTTATTTTTTTTAAAGATTGATTTATTTGCGAGGGAGAGAGAGCGGGAGTGGGTGATGGAGGCAGAGGGAGAGGGAGAAAGAGAATCTCAAGCAGACCCTGTGCTGAGTGCAGATCCTGACGGTGGGGGGAAGGGGAGTCGATCTCATGACCCTGAGATCATGACCTGAGCCGAAACCAAGAGTCAGATGCTCCACCGACTGAGCCACCTAGGCGCCCCTGAACCACATATTTAGATAATATCTAGACATGCCATAGATAATGTCTTGGGATTCCCTAGGCCTGATTTGTTGTTGATACCACTGATACACTGTCTCTAAGATAAGGTATATCCAAGCTGACTTCAGTTCCTTCAAGAAGAAATTCACTTTTTAGAAATAATTCAGAGATAAAGTTCTGCTCTTCGTGAAATTGATAATGCCTGTGTCCCCACCCTCCCCTGCTACTCACAGGCTTGTTAATAGCTCAACAGTGCCTACACCTGTCTTAAATTTCTGTAGGGAGAAACCAGTCCTTTTCAGAATTAAGTGATGCTTGGAAGAGAGTTAATATTCAAAATTTAGCAACGGGCTTTTGTTTGTGTTTATCTGTGTCACTGATTTTTTTTTTTTATCCCTTTCAGATTACAGGCATCTGCTCACCACAAAGCTTTAGCCAGAGACCAGGCAAATGAGGGTAAAGATTCTGCTGAACAAGGTGAACCTGACTCCTCCACTCTGAGCTTAGCAGAGAAGTTGGCCTTGTTTAACAAATTGTCCCAGCCAGTCTCAAAAGCTATTTCTACCCGAAACAGAATAGACATGAGACAGAGGAGAATGAATGCTCGCTATCAAACTCAGCCGGTCACGCTTGGAGAGGTGGAACAGGTGGGTAGGCTGTGATCTAATCCAGGTTGCGGGTATGTGCTTAAAATACAGGACCACGGTGTTGGCTCCTAGATAGAATTAAGGTGATAAACTGTGTTACCTGTTGGGAATTTGGTAATAACTTCTTTCCTAAGAAATAGAGCCATACCGAGTACCTCTTTCTTTTCTTGTTTTCATAATTTGCTTGCTAAAATCATCTGGAATGGGTCCTTTATGGAGAGAAAAATAGGCTGCACAATCTGCTTTTCACCCAGATGATTTTGATTAGTGAGATGCAGTATATAAAATACGTCTTCCCTCTAAGATAAGCAGTGAAACCGCATCAAATGTAATAGTTCATTCTATGTCATTCCCTAAACTGAGATTCATGTAGATAGTATTTTTGAGTCAGCTTTTTGTACTTTAACTATGTCCTCCCAGGTGCAAAGTGGAAAGCTCATACCTTTTTCACCTACTGTTAACACATCTGTGTCCACCATGACACCTACAGTCATGCCAATGTATGCAGGGGATCTTCGGACAAAGCGGTCTGTGGACGACAGCATGAGTGCCACTGACTATAAGTTTCCTTCTTCGATCGAAAATTCAGATTCTCCGGTTAGAAGCATCCTGAAGTCCCAAGCCTGGCAGCCTTCAGCAGAGAGTAGTGGGAGCAGAGGAATGTTGAGAGAGTTTGCAGAGACAGAAAGCAAGAGAGTCCTGACAGGTGGAGATGGTGGTAAAAAGTACGGGTCCTTTGAGGAAGCAGAGCCATCCTGCCCTACCTTTAACAGAGTCCGGGAAGGAGACAGCCTTAAGGAACCCAAATACGCTGTTCCAAGAAAGGGCAGCCTGGAACTAGCCCATCCTCCCATTGCCCACCTTGGTGATGAACTGAAGGAATTCTCCATGGGTAAAAGCATCGCACAGGGGAGCCCGGACTTGAAGGACAGGCAGCCCTTTGAAGAGAAGGTCGACATGGAGAATGTCCCAAGAAGGAAGTTTTCGCTAAGAGGTAGGTTACTGCTCCGAAAGTTTTAGAAACCACCTGGGTTTTTGGTGTCTGCTTGATTGGTTGTGTGTGTCTGTGATTATTTTTAATTAAAGTAGGAGGACAGTTTATAACTCGTATCGATTAGAAATCACGGGTGAATCCTACTCTTCCCCTTGAATCTGACCTGAACTGTTCAGTGGATTAATCAGTTTTTCGATAATAAAAATAACTGGAGCTCTCTCACACATCCTGACAAGGATTCTTGATGACTTTGGGCACATTAACTCACATAAGGGTCTTGTGAGCTGCTAGCCCTGTCGGCCCCTTTTATGAGTTGGTGACTCCAAAGGGCTGAGTAAGCACAGGGAATGAGGACTTGAACCCAGGACTGTGGATTTCCAGACTCCTTCCATGGTCCTGGTATGCAGACTAGTAAGCTATACTGCTTGGGGCTTTCATTCTCTTTCTGCATTTACAGAAAATGATCGCGTGTAACTTACCATGGTGGTTTTAGCATGTGATTCTGGCCATTTGAAATGTAAAAAGGATTGTTTTGGAGGAGGAGAAACGTTCTGTAGTGTGTAGTGAAAGCTCTCTTCCTGTGCCTTGCACGCAGGAAAAGACCAGTTGTCACAAAACCATCTGCTGTGTGCAGTAACCTCCTGGGCAGATTGGTTTCCTCGCCGAGTATAGCACGCTACAGATTGGCATGAATCCATGTAGATTGGGTGACACTCCCCCGCACCCCCAGATTGCACTCTGTGTGCGGGACCGCTGGGGGTGAATAGCTGGAGGAATGTCTGCCTGGAGGAGGGAATGCTGACGTGGCTCTTCTCCTTCCCAGCAGCAGAGTTCGGGGAGCCCGCTTCTGAGCAGACGGGCACAGCTGCCGGGAAGACTGTGGCCCCGACCGTAGCCCCCGTGTCCTGGAGGCAGCACGATCCTGCAGAACCGGGGCAGGAGAAGTATTCCAGGAATCCGTGTGCGATGTTCGCTGCCGGAGACATCAAAGTGCCTGCGGTGGAGGGCATCCTTGATTCAGCCAGCAAAACCATGTCCATTAAAGAAAGGTAACACGATCGAATGATTGCAAAGTAATTCTGTTGGGGATGGAGCTTGCAAGTTGCTTGTAGAGAAAGCTGTGAGTAATGGGCAGAGATGATGTCGTGAGCACACAGGGGGTGGTGACCACTGGAGGAGTGCCAGTTTCAGCCTCAGACGTGGGTGTGAGCAGACGCAGACTTGTGCTTGCTTCATTTGTTTGGGGTTCCGTTTTCTTTTTTACCTATGAAATTCTTGGACTGTCCCGTGATGGGAGCAGAGATCTTGGCTCTTTCCCCATCAGACACGTGGCTTCAGACTGAATGCACGCACAGCTTTGTGACAAACTGTTTGTCTATGTAAAGTGTATGTAGACGGAATGAAGATAAACCCATATTTGGGACAGACATCTTTGGGATTCGAATCTAAGTTTAGTTTATCCTACAGAAAGTGAAAGGGAGAACTCTTCTGAACATTTTATATCAGATAATAGCTATGAGAGATTACACTGGAGTATCGAGTAACACTGTAACCTCATTTCATTCAAAAAAAAAAAAAAAAAAAAACCCAACCAAAAAACTAATGGAGGATTGAAAGGGTATGTTTAAATGGGACAGGTACAAGGAGCCGGAGCTAAATATTTCAGGTTGTATTTTCCTTGTTAACCTTTAGCCACCGTGGAATTAAGCAGCAAAAGATGTCATAGCGATAAAAAGACTAGATGCGGAAAGATCTCTGTACTTTTCCAGTGTGACCAGCTCAGCTACGCCCACCATCCGCTCTGCCCACCTGGACCCTTCCTTAGCACCTGCCATCATTCGGAAGCTTTCTTGCTCTGCCAGGCAGTGGTCACTCTGATTTCTCCGGATACATTTTGCACTACCTAAGACTATGTATCAAACCACGATCAAAACTCTTCATTCTGTTTTTCAAGCCAAGTTTTTTTGAGCATGATGCATAGAAGGTTAGATAGATGGAGCCTTTCTCAACTGACAAATTAGTAAGATTGTTGAATCTTACTTACTTTTGCCTGTTTAAAATTCACAGTAGATGAGACTGCTGGACCGGGGCTTAGATGAAGGGGCTGATGTTACCCCATCAGCTAAATGAGAGTGAGGTCTTGAGTCAGAGAAGCTGTCTGGCCTGGGCTGGCTTGAATTCCTTCTCCACCAAAACCTGGCCCAGAGAGTTTGATCCCAGAGATCCTACTCCTGATAATCGGTTGCATGAGAAGGAAGAGACATCTATTAGCATAATTTATAAGGAGCATAGCCGCTAATAAAGGACGAGAGACACTTCTCTTAGAAAATATATCACCAGTGATCTTTCCCCCCTTATCTTGATAGTATTTTTATTTGTACTTTGCTGAAAAAACAAAACTGCGTATCTTTACAGCCCATCTGTGATCCTTTTTCCTGAAGTGGGGCTCTGATCCCTCCCTTTTGTTCAGAAAGAAAGAATGAAGCTTGACCTATTTCAAATAAGAATGCTCTTCATATAGTATCTGGGCTTTCCTATTTCTTTCGTGAGGTGACATATAACATAGAACTTTCAAACCTTATTTTAACTTCTTCTGACTGCCCCGTTTTACCAAAGGAGGGGTTTGGTTCCAAGGGCCACTAAGGCCCACAGGGGGCAATGGGACCAACGCCAGGTGCCTGTCTCCAGCTTCCCCTTGGTAGCTGGGGTGAGCTTGCCACGTGCTCATGGCCGGTGTGTTAGCAGCTCACCTGTGTCCCAACTAGGACACTGAGCAGAGGACAGAAATGTCAACGAGGCAGCAGTGGTAGAAAGATTCGCCCTCATCCTACGTGAATTTTCTCGATTCACATGTTCTTTGCATGGCTTATTTCCAATTCCATGTTCACATCAGACTCTTAGTAAGATGTAGAGCCTGGACTTTGCAGATTTCCTTCATCATTTCTAGAAAGCTGCAGCTCTCGCTTCCTCAGCCTCGTGTATCCACATCTCTTTTCTTCTCTGGAGGTGGGCGTGGTGAGTCTTCCATCCTGAGGGGCGCCAGGGGTCATCTCCCGCCCTTGGAATTTCTCACGGACTTAGTGCTGAAGGCAGCCCTTACAGGGAGGCAATGCTATCCCCGTTTTGTACTTGATAACTGGGACTTAGAAGTGTGTAACACCTAAGAAGTTACAGGAAATCCTCAGTATGCTTCTCTTTTAGGGTAGGCCGGAGGTTCAAGGAAACATCCCTAAAGGCTCCTTTTCTTTCTTCCTCTTTTCTGACATCCAGAATGTCAAGTTTGAACCATAACTAGCACAACACGTAGGCTTCCATTGGCTTTTTCCACTGGATTAGTAAAATCAGCTGTTTCATAACTGCCTAAAGGATTTGGGTTTAAATTGCCCCTGTTTGGGTACTTCTTTGAAAAATATTATAAGTCAAATGAATTGTGTGTTCTTTAGGGGTAAGACCTTTGAAACCTCTTTTAAAGTATACTGGGCTATCAGAAATCTTATCCACAGTGACCAAAGCAACTGTATCTGTGCTTTCGTATTCAGGAGAAGATCCCTAAAAAAAAGGCAACAAAGCCAATCTCTCACTGGGAAATTGAACTCCCAGAATGGCGAAGAATGCGCCCCTTGGCCCTCGCCAGCCTGTAGCGGTCTGCCCCACAGAGGCCCGCTCTGGCCCCTGTGTCCCTGGCACCCCCCTCCTCCCACCCTCCCTTGCTCTCCACCAGCCAGAGGCTGTGTCCATGCTTCTCCCACAGGGACTGGAGGCTCTTGCTCAAGATTTCAGCCACCAGAGGGCCCCCAGATTGTCGTTAAGAATTAGGGATAGAGGAGTCTTTTCCCTTTGCAGCCTCCTTCTCTGATCTCTGGTTCGTCCTCATTTAGAAGACACATGAGCTCACTCCTGTGGCCTGCAAACTAGCCAAGACCAAGATCTGATATGAGTACTGATCAGTGCTGGTCCATCCTATCTGAAATCTGTGTGGTGCCAGTGATTCTCTGAAACGCAGGGGCATTTTTAAAGGGGGAAGGAAAAAAAAACCACCATACTTAAGATTAAGGGGCACGTGGTTTGCCTGTTCCACATTTGACCGGGCCCTGACTGCTGTGAGCCTGCAGAACCCGTTCTGATCAGGCCGGCCTCTTAGACCAGGCTGAACACAGCCGTGTCAGGCCTGCGTTCCCCTCTGAGAAAGTGTGGGCCGCAGGGGGAGAGGCGGACACTTCCCCTGGTGGCCTTGGAAGCACACAGCGCTGTGGCCCCGGGCCAGGCCTTGGGGTTAATAGACTAACCCAGTGCCGCTGACGGGGTTCCCCGCCTCAGACTAAGCAGATGCCCGGGCTCTCAACATCACAGCCCTGCAAATAGCACTTGGACTTGGTGGATGTTAAAAGCGTTGACAGTTGTTTGAATTGCATCGGCAGTAATTTATGTCGTGTGTAGGAGCAGACGTTTGCTCCTCGGCCCCCACTGGCGCACAGTGGTCTCCTTGACTCAGGAGGGTCCTGGAATCTCAGGAGGAGAGAACATGTTAGGAAAGGTCTCCCGCCCTCCCCGGCTTGTTGAACACCAAGTAGGAAATCTGAAGGACAGGAATAATGCATTTAGGTTTCAGCACATGTTATTTTTAAGTTAGCCGTCATTTGCACTCGGTAAGCTAGGGCAGGGTCCAAGCACCGTGTGGGCTAAGTTGAAACACCGGTTCTTCCATGTTATTCTACTTGCTCTGTAGTCTTTGGAAGTGCCTGATGATGACCCTGCCAACACATCCAGAAGCAAGATTTCAGGTTTTTGGAATGGAGGAATTCTTTGAAGGCCATCCCAGGGGGAAAAAACAACATTATAAGAAAGCCAGAACACTATGCAGTTTCTAAAACATTCGGACACAAATGTGTCTGGTCAGCTAACACACTAATGTAGGGAGACAAGCCACGCTCTGGGAGGCAGGGCACCCCTGCCCGGGGACCGCACTTCCCCGTCCCCCTGACACGCAGTGTGACCTCGGTCAGTGAAATCCTTGGCCTGTGTGTGCACTCGTGCCTCGTCTGTCACATTGGGAATAATCTCCAGTTTCTTCGAGACCAGTAGAGCATGAGGTGGACCATAAAGTGATTGTAGATTCCACAATTTGTTTTTTTCTAAGTCAGGTTGGCATTCCTCAGAGCAGCCACCAAGGAAACCAGATGGTTATTTGGGTTATGTTTTCATTGCTCCAGACACCCGGGAGCTTTATTTTGAGAACATCCTCAAAGACTGCAGGATTTTCCATAAGCCCAACTCATGAGGATGAATTTGACTTTTTAGATTCTCTCAGCTCACTTGGGATCAAATCTGATTAAAAAGGTAGATGGCTGGCCAAGATGAAGAACTACTGGTCTGTGTCAAAGGTGAAGTAAGAGACAGAAGCTGGCTCTGAGACCAGTTTGCAAGGAGAATATCACAGAGATGAACGTCTCTCCTCACAAGATGGTGCATTGGAAGTACTTCTTCATTTGGGTGTAAAAATACTGGCATGCTCACTTTTTAAAAATCTCACTTATAGATACTTTGAAACCTTTGAAAGCTCTATGCAAATACTAATTATTTTTTCACGATTTGATTTTATCTGGTTATTTTTTCTTATTAGAATAAAACTGACTCAGAATTATTAGAGAAAAGAGAAATCATTATATAGTCTGATGAAAACACCTGCAGGCACTGAGAATTTGTTTTCAAGTACGTGAACTAGCCCTGGTAGCATGTAGAGTACTGGCAAACATCACAGACCACAGAATGTAGGGCTAAATGGAACCTTTAGCCAAATGGGGCCTGTCTTAGGATTCTGACTCTAACTGCCAATGTGCGTTTTTTCCCTCCACCACCAAACATGTCTCTGACACCAGTTGGGAGTCCTGCAATTCAACCCAGTTTTGACACTGTCAACTTGGAGATGGCATCAGATCCCACAGGTTAAAGGCTCCATCCCCTAAGAACGCCCCCTAACACACATACACACACACACACACACACGTGCACACACACACACACACACACACACACACAGTAGATGCCAGAAGCAGGTCCAGGTTGTCTCCTGGACTTTTGACCCTATAGGCTATAGATTGGAGATTCCAATGACCCCCTCCTTGGGTTTGATTTACTAGAGCATCCTCCAGAACTCAAATGTTTTGCTTCCTAGATCTCAAGCTTATTATAGAAGGATATAACACAGGAACAGCTGTGTTATGGAAGAGATGCATAGGGTAAGGTATGGGGAAAGGGTGTGGAGCTTCCTGCTCTCTGAGCCCCATCCTTTTGGTATTTATGGAGACCTCATTACATAGGCAAGGTTGATTGGATCCTTGGCCATTGGTGATTGATTCAACCGCCAGCCATTCTCCCCTCTCAAGAAGTCAGGGGATAGGACTGAAATTCCCGCCCCTCTAATCACATACTGTGGGCTTGGTTCTCCTGGCAACCACTCCCCATCCTTAAGTGCTTCCCCAAAGTCACCTGATTAATATAAAGACACCTCTGTCATTCTTATCACTTAGGAAATTCCAAGGGTGTAGGCCAGGAAAGGTGATGAAAACCAAGTATGTATTTCTTATTATAAATCACAATATCACAGATCGATGAGGTGGCATTGTATAGAATGGTCATGCGAGATCTTATCCGCTGTCATATAGTAGAAAGGAAGGAAAGGGAAGGGAAGAGAAGAGAAGGGGATAGATCCAGGGTGTGAAGCTCCTGCCCCTTTGGGGGGAGTTCTTTTCTTCGTTGCTTACTTTCCGTTATTTGACTGAATGAATAAACAAGTGAAGGTATGATTATGTCTAAATTTGTAGATGGAAGTAGATACTTATTTAAGTACTGCAAAGTTTGGTTTTTTATTTGCTTAGAAAAACTTTCATTAGCGGAGTCAGGAAAATTAGTAGAAGGGACCTAAGAGACCATTGAGTCCAGTTCCCAGTATGACCAACAAGGAAAGGATGCCAGGCTACTGGACCGGAGTTCAGGGCCAAGCTAGAACTGATACAGTATGCTGTTTACGGACATGCGCTAGGATGTTCAAAAGACCTGGCCTGGCAGGCTTGGCAGGGAGGAAAGGGGGTCTAATCCCTCTTTGCCCAATCTTTACATCGTTTGAACAGCAGCTCAAATGACTGCAGTGGTCACTTTTTTTCCTTTTATCTTTCCTACGTTTGTCCGACTTCAGTGCCTGAGACTGCCCCATTCATCATAGGAGAGCAAGCCGGAGCAGCCTCACGCTCACAAAAACAGCCTTTCACTGGTCGTACTGGTTGTAGCATCCAGGCAGCTTGGTATCAAGTCACACCAGAGTTGAGCTAAAGTAGGTTAGGTAAAAATCTCAATTAATTAGATTCTTTTTTTGTATGTGGCTTTCCCCAGGAGGAAGGTTGGAGTAATCATTTTAAAAACAGGGTTGTAGAGAATAGTTTCTGTATTAAGATAGATTGGAGAGACCAAGTGCCTTCGGAGGAAAAGAACAGGGCTGAGGGTACAAAGAGACGAAAATCTTAAACATATTTTGCCTTTTCTTGAAAGGTCTGATACTAAGCGATTGTCAGTTTTTTTATAGCTTTAAGGTTTTAAACCCATTTCTGCTAAATTTTCTGCAAAGGAGTACTGTCCATCCAGCTGTAGTCATTAAATGTTATTTCATGAAGTGACCAGAAGGGGTCATTAGAAGACATTTTTCTCTGGGGATGGTTTACCTTTATCTCCTTGTTCTCAGCTCAAGGGCAAGGGAAAAAACAGAGATATTCCTCTGGTGGAATGATGATGCATCTTTATCTGGCAAGTCCGATTTCAGCTTTGCATTGCAATCAGCTTTAAGATTTGGGGGAGGGGGCATCTTAGAAAAGGGGATGCTTATATTAATTTTCCAGACATGGCATTCTTCAGAATAAATGAAAATGAAACTCAAAAAGATTAAAATTAGGTAGCTGTGGTCACGTTTTGGCCAAAGACTAATTTACCCAAGCTATACTTCTGTTACAAGGAAGAGTTTGGTGCTGAACCCCTTTTGCTTGGCCTGTTTTCCCCCCCAGATTAGCGCTATTGAAGAAGAGTGGTGAAGAAGATTGGAAGAACAGACTTATCAGAAAGCAGGAGTATGGCAAGGCGTCTGTCACCGGCAGCCTGCACATACAAGAAGCAGAACAGTCCCTCAAGAAGAAGGTAATGTTTTCCGTGTTAGGAAAAAGCATTCCACTAACATCACGCTTGGAAGTGCATCAGGTAGGCAAGCATGCCCTAACTAATGCCCACTCTGTGAAGCACTGTCTTGCCGTGGGTACACACTGCACATCGGTCTCACAGTGGCCGAAACCGATCAAAAGGTAGAGTCTTGAGATGCTATCAAAGTGTTAGCAGCACTGGTTACATAATGCGTCACGCAAGCAAGTTCCTACATTTTGAAGTGTGTGCTTTGGTTTAAAACCTTCCAAAATGAAGTCTGACATTACAGTGTTATTAAAACCTTTATAGTGAAAATCTTCAATTGACCACAAGCAGTTTATAAGATACATATAAAATGTGGACTTGAATGTCTTATGCTGATATTTAAAACTGAAACATACAAAACAAGGACATGCGTGTGGTCAGTGAGTACTTATTTTCGTGATTGTGAGCGTGTTTTACAACGAGGAGGCGTGCCTTTTGTTGAGAATGTACAGCAAAATACGTTACAAATTGAAATAAAATCAAGTAATGCATTGTTATCGATACTGGCAAGCATTTCATCTGCAAAGTCCTGACGAATTGTTAAATTACTAGTGTAATGATGACCAGCTTTGAACCGGTCAGTGCACACTCTCAAAGCTGATGGTGAATTTCCCGTTGCTTGGCCCTAGGTTTGCAAATGCATGTGCTGGCTGGGGACAAGGTCACACGTCCACTGGCCAACTTCTAGGGTCATAAGTCTTTAAACAGAAATGAAGAAAAAAACCCAACAATTCCATCAGGGTGATCACCTGTACCCCTTTTAGTTCTAAAGCAGCTTAGCATCTGTGGAAGAGAGGAATTGTGAATGTGGCCTTTTGATGCATTCAGGAACTTCCATGAAAGGGAGGTGCCCATGTAGGATGCTAAGGCGGGAACTCCGATGCTATTTGATATGGTACTTGTGTGTCCTCTTAGGTTAAACTGGGACAACAATTTGAATTTTCTCTTTTGAGACATATAGGATATTAAAGATAATGACCGAAGACATTTAATTTCAGCCATTTGTAAGGTTCTCCAATAGAGCTGGATATTTAAAAGCATGTGGGTGAAGTCTGGATTTCAAGAACGAAATCTTGAAGTGAAAAAACAACCAACCCTGGGTCCCTCGATGTATCCCTGTTGCCCACACACTTTATTTAAAAGGGTCTTGAAATCATCGGTTCGACAATAACTTTAACACTCACCTCTTGTTGGTCGTTTTGGAAGATGCAGAGAAGCTATGGGAGCTGACAGTCCCACGTGGCCAGGTGAAAGGAAAGATAAAGCTGTCATGCATAAAGCCGGCTAGGTTCCTCGGGAACAGTGAATGGCATAGGCGCCCTACCCCTGAGAAGACAGGGGGAGGGGTCATTTGAGCTGTGAGTAGAGGATCAGATCTGAACTGCCTCCCACTTGACGAAGGTTTTCAGAAGGCAGGAGGGATGAGGTGGTGACTGTAGTTGCCTGTGGGGGCGGGGAGCACAGCCCGCAGAAGCGCCGGGGCTCAGAGCGTGCCCAGGGCCCAAGTGTGCAGACGTGTCTCTGGGCTCCTGGACGCTGCAGATGACGCAGCCTTCGTGAACTCACTCTGCCTCCTCCTCCTCCTCCTCCTCCTCCTCCTCCTCCTCCTCCTCCTCCTCCTCCTCAGTGACCTAGTTCACCACGGCCTGAGACAGTAAGCTCTTTGAAGTTAAAATAAGCCGATCTATTCTAGGCTTTTGTAACAGACATTGGGAAATCTCAAGTTCTGTTGAGGTCAAGTGGTTTTCACATGGCCCCTGATAAGCCCTTGGCTTCTTTTCTTCCCGAGGGCTGGCAGTATAGTTCAGTCACACCTTCGCTGGGCTCAGATGTGAGCTGCCTTAAACCTAATCTGTCTTCAGAGGGTCCCCGACAGCCAGGGAGGGCTCGAGAGATGCCACTGCTTGCTGGGCGTCTGAATGCTGCCCCAGAGAAAGACATTCATGCCATATGGTGCATGCAGATGGGATCTTGCCACATGGGCTGGATCCAGAGTTGCTGATGGAGAGCTCTGCTAAGGGGAGCAAGCTCTAGAACCTTCCATCTTTTCTACCAAGAGAAGAAGAGAGCTGGTTATGCAGTCAGGGCATCACTTCCGGCAGTTTGTGAATTCATCAAAGGCACGTAACTGGTGGCCAAACATTTTCCAGTTTGCCCTCCTCCGGCTTTTGTGTGTTGTAAGCGCAGCCCCATGAGTTGCAACCTGGGGAAATGCAGAGGAGGCAGGAAATAGAGACAGGACTCTATATAAATCACGTCCATGGCCCCTATGAAAATCCTTGCTGTCCAATAAAAATAGAATGTGAGCGACATAAGTAATCTTAGATTGTCTAGTAGCCACATTAAAAACAAATGTCAAAGGATGCCTCGAAAAACCTGTAAGGGTCTTGTTTCTGTCAGTTTGCCCCCAAACAAAACAAATTTGTGGTGCTCTAACCAGCACGTCATTCTGGATCCTCCCTGAGAAGAAAATACCTCTTGGCCCATGAATAGATTTGGGGAACTAAGTTAGAGCTTCTCATTCCCTACAAAAAGACTAGCCATGTCTCAGAGAATACCTCACTTAAACAGCAGTTCCCTGTTTTCCAAATGTATTCCCCCCCCCGCCCCCGAATCAGGATGAATGATTTGGAGCTTCTGAGCGCAAATCATTTACGTAGCTGACTCTCCCATTTCTCTTAACAACCGGTCTGGGTTCTTCCTCTCTCCTCTTTCTCTCCCTTCCTCTCCCCTTGCCACTTTTCTTCTCTTCTCTCTTCTTTCTCCTGTTCTTGGTTTAGTCCAGGGAAGGGCTAACCTGACTTCAGCATTTTTGCTTTTGTAGCATATATAATTAGTTCTGAAGATGGGAAAGCCATGTGGTTTGTAGATTTGGCCAGGTCCACACTGTCTGGAATGTGTGCACTTGAGCATGATCTGTAGACCGTTCCCTCCAGGCTAACTCATTACATCCAAAGAGCGAAAAAAATGAAACAAAAGTTTTCAAAGCGGGAGTCTCTCTGTTACAACTCAATTGCATTTATTTATTTTTACCAAGTAATTATTTTAAATTTCAACCTCATTTTGGCATGTTTGACATCAAGGCATGTCGTGACTCATTACAGTTTTAAGATAATCATCCAATATATCAGACTTTTTTTCCAGGAAATAAAATCCCTTTATAGAGTTTGCCATTACAATCCAGCTCTATGTCTGAGTCACAGATGTGGATTTGCTATCCAGCTGTGCTCAGTAGTATCAGGTCAGTGAATCAAGCTAAGATCTATGATGTCCGCAGAGCATGTTCTTGAAAATTCGACGAAGGTAAATCTGCCACATTCACGTTCTAATTATCTGCTGACATTGAAATTCCAAATTACAATTCAGGAGAAAGAAGTCCACTCAAAGAGCTAGGGGAGGAGGGGGAGAAAGGCTGATGGTATGACCTCCAAATGAAAGATTATTATCCCACGGATGGGATATGAGTTTACCTGGTGTTTGTACCACCTGACTGTGTGATCGAGCATGTGCATGCATCTGATTGAGCCCAGGCACTAAATCCTTGAAAATGATTGTGACACCCTAACCCAACCGTATTCTCCAGCACTCTGCAATGTTTCCTATTTGTTTTAACCTGTAGGAAGAAGGAGGATTTGCAGATGATAGTGCCATTTCTAATCTGCTTTGGGTAAGCCTGACTCTAACATAGGTGTCCTCTAGATTATAGCCACAGTTCAACCTCGCCATGTATAATCTTCATCACTGGTGTTTCCCTTTTAAGCCCTCGCTGTTTGGTTCCTTACCCCCAGACAAGATGCCACCTCTATCCAGAGAAGGGAGCTATCCTGTTTCTTTAATTTTTTTTCAATCATATAATGACAAACTTTAAAGACTTTAAGGAAGAGATTTTACGTTAAATGCTGAAACTGTCGATGAAAGTCACGGTTCCCTCTCAGTAACTGAATAGCATAGAAATTGCAGTAATCTTGTCATTACCTCATGTAATTACTGCACAGAACTGACTTGGGTATATTTACTGTGCTTGTGTGGATTTCTGTTAGCACTCTAAGAAAACAAACAAATAGGAAGGACTCTCTTGAAAAGAGAACTGAAATTGCAATGAGTAAATTAACATCCTGGTCGAGAAATCTTGTTTTTATCTCTACTCCTCCCCTCCCAGCTCTGATACACCTTCTCTTTTCACCTCTAATCCTCTTGCTTTGCTCTGTAGGAACCTGTATATGCTTCTACTTATTCTCCTGCTATACCTGCTGCCCATAAACACCTGTCTTTTGTATCTATTAATCAGGTGAGGAAAAGCCTACACATTTTAAGCCTCATTGCAATTTCTGAGCAGTAGGGAAGAACTTGTTTCATTTGGGGAAGTAACTCCTTTGCTGCATTTCGGTGCGTGTTGTGTGTGTGTGTGTGATCAGTTCTCATAAATTTAGAGCTAGTCACACACATCACATCCATGGGTCAGACTTTTAGGTAGACTTGATGGCATTCATTCACTGAATGAATCGTGAAACGGGTTTAAGAGGAAAATTTCCCCCTTTTAATGTCCAATCTTCATATCCTAAGGTAAGTCAGGAGCCCAAGGAATACGCCAGAGTGTTCCTGCTCCCGCTTGGGAACAGTGCTATCTTGCTAAGCTTGATAAAGGAAGATGTGGAGATGTGGTGGAGGCAGTTGGGTGTGGACGGGCCAGAGAGGAAGATACAGAAAGGAAGAGGCTATTCAGACAGGAGCTGCTTGCAGTGATTTACTGAGATGAGAAACCACAGACCTCCTGCCCCTTACGCTCTGTCTTCACTGTACCTCATCTGAACCCCACCCCAGAAAGGAGACCTGGCTTGGGCAGAATCATTCCATTGGTGCATAACACACGATCCTTGTTAAAACTCAAAGTACCAGTGGTTGTTTTTTATTCCCCTTGGAATGTCCCTGGGGTCAAAATAGCTATGAGAAGTGCCTGCATCCACTTTGTCATGAATCCCAGATGCTAGCCTCTCTCCTTCTGAGGGACCTTAACCTAGTCATTTCCCTCTGAGGGCGTCTGTCTCCTCATCAGAACTGGGACTTTCTTACCTCTAAGATGTCGTCTAACTAAAAATTTCATGACTATACTGTTCCTTTAGGATGAGTGGTGACAAAACAGGTCTTTGAGGAAGACACTGAGACCTTATTTCAAATATGAAACTGACAGAGTCCTATCAGAGCGAGGTGTCTGCTGGGCCCTCCTACCTCACCTTATATCTTCACAGTGGAAACCCCCCTCTTCCTCACTCTCCTGCATTCCTCTGAAGTTAGGAATGCTGGTCTGTGAGAGCCCAGCCCCACACAGACATCAGGGTCAGCCCCCAAAAACAGGCTGAAATCTGGAGCAAACCTGCTGTTCTATCACCGAGGGGGTGGGGATGGGTTGTTTCTTCTAAATAAGTCATACTAAACTTGAAAAGAAAAGATATATTATTGAACTGTTTAAATATAAATTATATTTATTATATATATATATGCACATACATACATATTTTTAATAAACTTTATTTTTTTAAAGGAGTTTTAGGTTCACAGCAAAATTGAGCCAAAAGTATAGAGATTTCCTGTATATCTTCTGCCCTCCCGCCCCCCCACCCCCACATACACACACACATAGCCTTCCCCACTATCAACATCCCACACCAGAGTGGTACATTTGTTAAACGTGTTGAACCTGCATTGACACATCATTAGTGCCCAATGTCCATAGTTTACATTTGGGTTCACTCTTGGTGCATAGTCTCTGGATTTTGACAAATGTATGATGACATGTATCCATCATTATAGTATCATATAGACTAGTTTCACTGCCCTAAAAACCCCCTGCACTCCATCTATTTATACCTCCCACCCTCGAATCCTTGGCAGTTTCTTTATTGTCTCCATGATTTTGTCTCTTCCAGAAGGTCATATAGTTGGGATCATGCAGCATGTAGCCTTTTCAGATGAGCTTCTTTCACTGTGTCATGTGCATTTAAGATGCCTCCCTGTCTTTTCATGGCTCGATAGCTTCTTTCTTTTTAGTGCTGAATAATATTCTCTCTCTGGTTATGCCACAGTTTGTTTGTTTGTTTGTTTGTTTTAAAAATATGGAACACTTCATGAATCTGCATGTCATTCTTGTGCAAGGGGCCATGCTGATCTTCTCCATATCATTCCAATTTTAGTATACATGCTGCCAAAGGAAGCACATACCACAGTTGATTTATCCATTTGCTTACCGAAGGGCATCTTGGTTGCTTCCAGTTTTTGGCAATTACAAATAAAGTTGCTATAAATATCCATCTGCAGGTTTTTGTGTAGACATTTTCAACTCATTTGGGTATCAAGCAGCACAGTTGCTGGATCATATGTTAAGACTCCTCTTAGTTTTGTAAGAAACTGCCAAACTGTCTTGCAAAGTGGCTGTACCAAAGTTTGCATTCCCACCAGCAAAAAATAAGAGTGCCTGTTGCTGCATATCCTCACCAACATTTGGTGTTGTCAGTGTTCTGGACTTTGGCTGTTCTAATGGGTGTATAGTGGTATCTCATTGTTGTCTGAATTTGCAGTTCTCTAATGACTTTTGAGGTGGAGCACCTGTTCATGTGCTTGTTTGCCACACATATATCTTCTTTGTTGAGATGTCTGTTCAGATCTTTGTCCATTTTTCAGTTGGTTGGTTGTTTTCTTATTGATGAGTTTTAAGAGTTCTTTGTATATTTTGGATAACATTTCTATCAGGTGTGTCCTTTGCAAATATTTTCTCAGTCTGTGTCTTGTCTTCTCATTCTCTTGACAGTGCTTTCACAGAGCAAAGGCTTTTTTATTTCAATGAATTTCAGTTTACCAGTTCTTTCTTTCATTAGTGTTGTACCTAAAAAGTCATCATTGAATTCACAGTAATCTAGATTTTTCTTCCATGCTATCTTCTATAAATTTTATAGTTTGACATTTTACATTTAGACTTATGATCCATCTTGAGTTAATTTTTGTGGAGGGTGTAAATTCTGTATCTAGATTTTCTTTTTCCCTCAGGAAGTGGATATCTAGTTGTTCCAGCACCATTTGTTGAAAAGACGTCTTAAGTTCACTGTATTGCCTTGGACCTTTCAAAGTTAGTTGAGTATATTTGTATGAGTGTATTTCTAGGGTCTCTATTCTGTTCTATTGATCTACTGATCTGTTTTTTTTTTTTTTCCTCAGTAATACCACACTGTCTTGATTATTATAGCTTTATAGTAAGTCTTAAAGTCAGGTAGTGTCAGTCCTCCAATTTCGTTCTTCTCCTTTGTTATTGTGTTGGCTGTTCTGAGTCTTTCCCCCTCTCCATATAAACTTTAGACTTAGTTCATCAGTATCCACAAAGTAATTTGCTGAGATTTTGATTGAAATTGCACCAGATCTGTAGATCAAGTTGGAAAGAACTGGCATCTTGACAATATTGCAGCTTCCAATCCATGAACATGGAATATCTCTCCATGCATTTTTAAGTTTAAAGAAAAATACCACGTATGAGAGGTAGTTTGTTTCATCACTTCAGAATTAAAATAGCCTTAAAATTCTGTATTTTTATATCTTGACAACTTTCTCAGATAAACATTTTATATACCAGCCTTTGTAGCACTACCTCATCAGTGTTCTTGGAGACTTCTTACCTCCCACAGACCTGGTATCTGTGTTCACTAATGCAGAGGCTCAGAAAAGAAAATAGAGCGTTACAACAGCATACATGTTCTGTCTAAATGGACCGTTTGTCCCTTTGTTGGGCTTTCACGTGCATTTCCTTCTTCCTCACATGCCTCACAACTGTACCAGAAGAAGATTTCCCTGTATTCCTCTCCCTTCATCTGAGTTGCTGGTAGATGGTGGCAAGACAATGGTTAGTTGGAGGTCTAAGCCTAGTTGGGATCTTTCTCCATGTTTTGTTCAAGCCATTGAAGGCTGTGTGCGCTGACGAGGGACTGAAATCACTGAAGGAGGGGGCGAAGCCACAGTTCTTTAACAGTACACAGAATTCTAAAAAAAAAAAAAAAAAGTAAGTAGTACTGATTTGTCACTTTATTTCTACTACTTAATCTGTGCTCTTATAATTTCTTTAGTTTAACTAGATGTGAATAAGATAAAAATTTAAAAACCAGATCACAGTATTTTCTATCCATGAAGCTCTCCAGTTGTGGAAGAATTTTACCCTTAAATCTGTACTAATCCTAGGAAAACATGTTAGATTTGCTCACTCTTCTTGTATCACCTCTCTGTGTCAGCAACATGTGGGAAGAGTTGCAGTATGCATTCTCAGTAGGTATACAGAAGCAAACCCATCAGTAATGATGCAATGACATGAAAACATTCTTGCAGATTGATCCTTTGCCTAACTTCAAACTGTGTCCTACCAAGTCCCTGCCATCCCTAAGACCTGCCTTCCTTCCCAGCTGTCCAGCTGTTTTCACTTGTTTCACTGCCTTCTACACACACACCCACACACACACACGCACATGCACACACACGCACACAGGTACACGCAGATGCTTATTCCTTCCCTTCACTGTTTCCATCTCTCTGTACAACATTCATGGGATCTGCATTTGAAAGAGTGGAGGACAGATGGAGTAGGGCCTCTATTCATATTCTGTCCCAACTCTCTTACTACTCCAGTCAATCCTAAATACCATCAGCTAAACCTAGACAAGCCTGGAAAATGGCACAATACTTATTATAATATATACCACGTCCTTCTCTAAACAAGGAAAGAAAAACTTAGAAGGGAAAAACAAGACAAGACAATAATGAAATGGAAAGCTAAAAAAAAGTCAATGGACAAAGATGTGTGTCTTGTTCTCACATTTTGAGTTCAAAAGTTTAATAGCAGCTTGTGAGAAATTGTATTAATCTTCTCAGGGGATAAATAAGCTGTATATTTCTTACCCCACTAGAGAGCCATCTGAAGTCAGATGACAAAGATCTGGCAAACTACTGGAAGCTTCTAACAGCTGTATCATTCCTGGGCTCGTAGCTTCCATGTTCCTGCAGGAGCTCCTGGGGAATCTGAGTGCTTTGGGAAATGGAGTTGTAGATTCGGGGATGCCATTTTTTTGAGTCATGAACCACACCCCGCCACCACACCTGGGACTTTGGAGATGTGTTACCAAGTTCGGCAGAACTAATGATGTCTGGATCTTTGGAGAAAACTTTCTTGGCACTTCAGATATTTTTCAAAATGTTTTAAGCCAAGTGCTACACTGATTTGATTAAAATTCACTCCTGAAACTTCATTTTCAAAGAAAATGTATTATCTTTTTTTGAATTTTGATGAGGTCTTCCTGGCAAGTCAATCTCAGAGTTTATTTAATAAGAGTATTTGATTCAGAGAATTACTTGGAATTAGGGTCATCTCACCAGTCGTAAGTGGAAAAGTGAAGGAAAAGGGTTTTTAACTTTGGGATAATATTTTATTTTGATAAAATTTAAAATTTACCAAAAAAGGGCCCATGATAGGGCTCTCTCATATACCCTTTACCAAAGCCACCAACTGTTAGCATTTGCTCGCCGCCCCCACCCCGTCTCCTCTCTTCCCTCCACCCCGTCCCCTGCCACCACTGCTGACTTCCCCCTTCCCCTTCTGTCTCGTATACACATACATGATATACATGGTTGGGGCTACCCTAACAGAATGCCATAGACTGAGTGGCTTATAAACAACAGAAATTGATCTCTCACAGTTCCGGAGGCTGAAAGTTCAAGATCAGGCTGCCAGTAGATTCTGTGTCTGGTGAGAGCCTGCTTGCTCTTTGTTGATGCTCGCTGCATCCTCACATGATGACTGTCCTCACATGGTGGGACGCGCAGGGGAGCCTTCTGGGGTGTCCTTTATAAGGGTGTTACTCCTCTTCAGGAGGGCTCCACCTTCCTGACCTAATACCTCCCAAAGGCCTCACCTCCTAAGACATCACACTGGGGATGAAGTTTCAACATACGTAATTTGGGGCACACAAACGTTCGGTCAAGCTCGCTTCCGTAACCACGATACAGCAATGAAGATGAGGCAATGTAACACTGATGCAGTGTTTAATCCATAGCCCATTTCCAGCTGTGTCTGTTCCCCTCCAGTCCTTTCTAGCCCCCACTGTCCCTTCAGGAAAAGAGTTTTTAACCTAATTTAAATTACCAAACATCTCAAAATCAATTCTGGCTGTGTTGCTCCGTAGAAGAATTCTGTAAAGGATTCTTGAACTAGATGATGGAGAAGTCCATGTTCATGGCTTAACCCAAATGTGGCCCATGCAGATATGTTTTATGCCCATCTCTCCTGGAAAGGAAAGAAAGAACCCTCTCCTGTATCACCTTCCATCATTCCAGTGCTTTAGGAAGATGAACTTTGCCAATCTCTACTTTCTTGCTGAATGAATCTAGAAGAGTTTTCTTCTGTTGGTCAGTTAAGGGAAGTCAGTTGGATGGACTTCCCCTCAGGGCTCTCCTGGTTTTCTGACTTTGGTCAGTGGAAGGTCTATGATTACATGGACCTTTGTTGCTTCTTATCCAAGGAAAAACTCCTAACAAGGGAAGAAGAGCTGGGGAACCTGCCAGAAGAGGTTAAGGCAAGCCCCAGCAGGAATGGCCCACCTCAGGTCTGAGAAGGTGCTGAGGTTAAAGCCAAAGCACAGAGCCAGGAGGCCACACCAGCTTTAGGGCCCCTGTCATAGAAGCAACCTTGCGGTGGGCAGCAGAGCGAGCGAGGGAAGTTCCTTCTGCTCTGGGGAGGAGGCTTTTCCTCTCTTCCTTCTTCAGCGCTCACTCCCACAGCACCTGGCCCTGCCTCTCTTCCTGTCCCATGCTCCCTGCCACTTGATAAATTTTAAATTTTATCAAAATAAAAAATTATCAAAAAATTTAAAAGCCCCTTTCTTTCATTTCCCCCTCATGATTTGTGCCTAATTTGACCCTAATTCCAAGGAACTCTGAGAGGGGTTGGTAATGAGAGGAGGGACAGCATGGAGGAGGAGGGAAAGCAAACTCTGTCCTACCAGCGTTGAGGGCCTCCCGCCCTGGTGTCGCCCGCCACATCATCCACACTCTGTCCCTGGCACGCCCCTTCCCCTCCGCTGCACTCCATCCTCCACCTCTTCCTGCACCTCCTCCTCTCACCTCAGCCCAGTCCCGTCCTCGCTCCTCCCCTCTCCTCCCTTCCTTCAGTCCCCAAAGCCTCTTCCTCCCAGGCCAAATGAATTCACCAAGGCCTTGGAAACTGAAGAGGCAGGTATCTCCAGAACCCCATTAGAAGCTTCTGAAAGCAGCTTTTAGGTAGAGATGTTAGTCTGTATGTAGGTTACGTCCATAGCACGATTCATCCTCAGTGTCAGGCACACTGTGACCCAGACGCCCCTTTCGGGGGCTGACCTGCTTCCCTAACTGCCCACGTAACAGAGTTGTCTGGGAGAAAGCATGTTGAGTTCCAGAAAACCTTCTTGTAGCACACCTTATTCCTATACTCAGCTTTCTCTCTTTTATACTTGACCGTGGTCCTCGTGAACGGATGTGGGTAAGATTTTCTGGATTGACCATGTCTTTTGTGAGAATAGATGGATAAAATTTCCTAATCAGCTGAGTTTAGCTAGCTCAGTAAAACTGAGCAACTTTTAAATTGATGGCATGAAGAGAGTGTCTCTTTTTGTTTATTTGTACAAGGTATCATTTTGGTGTTCCAGTATTCCAAACAAATGAGTGAAAAAAAAAAATCAAAGTTTTAACCTAAAGTTTCAGTGTTGTTGATGGTGATCTCTCACGCAAGCTGGAAGTTAGGTTGCCAAACCTATCTCAGCCAGAACGGTTACGGACATTTTTGGACAGTGTAGCGCTCCTGTTTGTTTGCCTGCTCTTCGGCTCACAGAATGCTGCATGCTGAAATTCACAGCTCTGTCCTTTCCCTGTCCCGTTTTCTCCTTGGCACACTTCGTAAACAGCGGGTCACAGAAAGTCGAGAGAGCCAGATGACTATTGAAGAGAGGAAGCACCTCATCACTGTAAGAGAAGAAGCCTGGAAGACAAGAGGCAAAGGAGCGGCCAATGACTCCACCCAGTTTACAGTGGCTGGCAGAATGGTGAAGAAAGGTCAGAATGTGTGTGTGTGCATGCATGGGCTCGTGGGAACAGGTGTGCGGGCGGGGGGGGCACACGCTCTGTTGCCCATGGAGGGGAGGGTGGCACGTGATAACTCAATTTAAAAAATCAAGCCATGGTCTTTTTTAGTTTTTACTCTTATTGAAGTTGTGTAAACGTTTTCTGGCTAGATTTTGTGAGCTATTCCTACTGAAAACCTTTTCTTCCTAAATAGCATCATCTTTATGTAGGAAGTATAATTCAGTTAGTCACATTTCAAAATTTAGCCATTTGAAAGTTGAGCGCAGGTTTCAAAAAGCAATTGCAAATCATCTAACGAATCTTAGTCCTTTCCCATAATTGCTTTTAAATTATTTTCATTTTCTTGCCATCTGGCAATCAGTTAACCCAAATAAGCCTTTGTCAATGAAGAACGAGTTTATGTCTTCTCTTTTTTAGAGTAATTTCTAGGTCCCTTTCCATCAAACCAGAGTTCGCCGGCTTGCAAAGCCCTAGTTTCAGATCGGTTTTAATAGGTGTTTAAAAGATGTATGCCATTCTGAGGAAGTGGGATTCCCTGCAGATGGTCACCTCTTTGCCGCTGAGCTCTTAGAATTGATTTGAAGCCAGTATTGAAAGATTTATGAAATTGACCGATGCCTCACATGGTCAGTGAAGTCACTTTATGCCTCACGTGGTCAGTAAATCTGTGAGGCTCCCTATCTGGTGGGAAATGGTTAAAATCTGGGGTCCCTTCATCACCTATCTGCATATACCTTCATTTTCTAAGGTATTGTTTAAAAACAAATTTCCTGACTTGGTGATAAAAGCGCTCACACGCACTTAGAGCTAACGTACGTTGTCATCAGCTTTCTCAGTTCATGCTTCTCTCTCCTGGAAACCTTTCAGAATCCTCACTTATAAATAGTGCCTAACTCACTGTAGGCGCATAATAAATATTTGCAGAAGGAAGGGCAGGGAAACCCTGAATTGTGATTAACTCAAATCTTGGTGGAAGAAAACAGAAGACAATTTGCTCCTACCGAACGAGGTAGTCATTGCGTATTTTCTTCATCAGATCACAGACCTGTATACTCATGTTAAACGACTTTGGCCTGAGCCCCATCCCTGTGTTAACAAAAGCAGACCCTGAGGCCCATGCTGGTTAAGAACTCAAGCTGGGAACTTGAACCAGAGTTCCGATCTTCCAACTTTTAGCCTGGACTTTCATCCCGATAACTTTTTACTTTGTTTTCTTTCTTCCTCTTCCATCTTAAAAATTACCATTTATTTGTAAGCAGGCCCTTATTACCAAATACACTGCCCTTGTGCATAGTGATGTCAGGCGAAGTGGATTTGCTCTCATGCCAGTTTGGAGAACAAGGTTAGAGAAGTTCTTATCCCTTAGCGCAGGAGTTTGCTTTCACATTTCTTGAACAAATCCAGGATCTTTATTTAACAGGTGCTATATGGCTTGCTCAGGAAATAATTTTCTTGTACTTTTAATCTAATGAAAAAACTGTATCCTGTTTTTCTAATATTTTTTACCACTTGCTGAGTTACATGTTTCACTGGAATCATCAGCTCTTTCTGATTTGCAGTCATATGGCATCCAGCGTGCTACACTCACACACTGCAGAATAAAATAGCCCCTTCGCCACAGCCACAGAGACTTCTCAGCTCAGCGGGTTGCTGCCTATCAGTGAGTTGCTGAGAGGTGTGCTGTACCCTGATTTTCATTCCCTCACTCCAGAAGACTCTCTTCTCCCCTCGCTTCGTTAAGACGTTTTGATGTTCCTAGACTGTACCTAACAATTGGTACTCTAGTTCTTGTGGTATTCTATGATTCTCTGAAAGGAAGTGCTCAAAATACGCCTTTGAATAAGAGAGCTATGAAAATGTCTCTGAAGAGACATAACCAGGTGACTGGTTATTGCAGGTAGAATCACTGAGAAGAGGTATGGGGAGTGCTTTGTTTAACAGTGTCCTGTCATTTAAATTTATATGCCCTCCCCCATTAGGGAGAAACCCTTGCCTATAGTTGGGAAAGGGATGTCCCACCTGCGGGAGCTCTTGCGTGTGTTGCTGCCTGAAGGGGCAGCAGGGGGCGCCCCGACGGTCCGGAGGGCCAGTTCCCTGAGCTCTACCTCCTTTTAGTAGGTGATGATTTACGGTACCTGTACTGCCTGTGATACCAAATTTTACTTTATTATCTTCCAAGAAAGTTTGCTTTCTCACCGATAGAAACCTTTTGTGGGTTTGGTAACTGAAATAAATGTTTTAATTTTTATAGACATCATCAGGCAAATATATGTACCTATTAAGAAATACTTCTAGAATAGCACCTAAAACTGAAGTTTTAAACCACATTTCAGTATTTTTCTTTAAAAGTTTTATGCTATTATACATCCCTCTCCAGCTAACGGAAGGAGCAGAGCGATTCATTCATTTATTTTTCCTAGCAAGCAGTAGTGAGTTACATGTTCTGCAAATGCTGTTCTTTGAGGGATATGCTTAAAGTGGCAATGTCATCTAATGATTTCACATCTATTACAAATGAATACAAAGAACATTAACATCTCATCTTGTTCTTTGTAAATGCACTAAACACTTTTCTTTGCAATCCCTTCTACGTAGGTGAGGGAAAAAGTACTCATCTTTGTCTTTATTAGGGTTTCTTGTTCCAACCAGATACCCTCTCTATGCTGGAATGCCTTTCTTTCATGTGTCCCTAACCTTTATACTTTTAAAAGATCCCCCCCCCCCCCGCCCCCGCTTCTTGTTAAATGTATGTGAAAGCATATTGCTAGTTCCCAGCCACACCTGAGATGGATACAACCCTTCAGCAATCATAGATCAATTTAACTGTATCCTCTTTTTTGTCTTTCTTCTAAAAGGTTAGTACTCCTTAGGCTGTTACTCAATAAAATCACACTCTGCTTGGGGCACCTGGGTGGTTCAGTCGTTAAGCATCTGCCTTTGGCTCAGGTCATGATCCCAGGGTCCTGGGATCGAGCTCCGCATCGGGCTCCCTGCTCAGCGGGAAACCTGCTACTCCCTCTCCCACTCCCCCTGCTTCTGTTCCCTCTCTCGCTGTCTCTGTCAAATAAATAAATAAAATCTTAAAAAAAAATCACACTCTGCTTGATGTCCCCAAAGGCCAAACTGCCCCTACCTTGTCTCAGCCTGCAGGAGGACCCCAGTGCCAGGGGCCACTTGGCAGCTGGTGTGACACGGCCCATTCTCCACTTCCTCTGTGGGACGTGGTGCAAAATACTTTCTCTTGACCTACCTCCACCACCCTAAAAGGCCTTCAGGACTCACAACTCCATGTGTTCAAGTATATTCTGATGCCTTACACACTCTTCTATTCCATTTACGTGTTATGGGCACGTTTCCTCACCTGTCTTCATGGTTCATTTTGGAGTGGTAGCTTCACTGCCATTTCAGCTACTGTAGTCCTTAGAAACTACAAAACTGTGTCTACATCTGCAGTTGTCCTACATAGCCACAGTCCCTGCCGGATGTACGTCATGTTCACACGCACGCATGCGTGTAAAGTCTACACGTTGTAAGGTCTACGTTGGGACTGATGGAGATCCAGCAGGGTCCTGGGAATTTCCAGAAATGATCCTGAGATACTAACTAGCTTCTTTGATGTTCTGCAGGTTTGGCGTCACCCACAGCCATAACTCCAGTAGCGTCTCCTATTTGCAGTAAAACAAGGGGCACCACACCAGTTTCTAAACCCTTGGAAGGTAAGTCACCAAGGCACCCGGTATGCCCGTGGGTCTAAGACCAGAAGAGTCCCCGTGACACTCTCTCATGGATGGTTCCCGCTTGCCTAGATATTGAAGCCAGACCAGACATGCAGCTGGAATCGGACCTGAAGCTGGACAGGCTGGAAACCTTTCTAAGAAGGCTGAATAACAAAGGTACATCCCAGAAGCCAGAGGGCAGCTTCGGGTCTTGTGCTCGTAGCTCACTGCGATTCATATTTCAATGAGGAGCTAAAGAAACCTAAAAAGAAAACCCTGCTTCTCTCTCAAAAGTCTCTAAATCACAATTCTGATTGCTTTTTCTCCATTAAATTGTCTTCTTTCTATTTGACTTCACCGATTTATAGTGAAAGCATTACCTTTGTTATCATTTTAAAAAGGAAGTCAGGAATGATTGGATTACCCAGGTCTGATGCACTTCATACTGTACTAGACTGGGGACCTCCAGTAAGGTTGGTTCTTGAGTCTTAGTCCCTGGGATGTCACCCAATCAGGACTGAGAACACAGCAATTTTGCTTTTATACTTGAAAGCAGGTATTACACAAAATCGATGTGATCTCGCACCCGATGAAATTTAAAATTGTATATGTCAGTTTCTTTTTCTTTTAAGATTTTATTTATTTATTTATTTGAGATAGAGAGTGAGAGAGAGAGCATGAGCCAGGGGGCAGAGGGAGAGGGAGAAGCAGGGTCCCCACTGAGCAGGGAGCCCGACGCAGGGCTCAATCCCAGGACCCCGAGATCAAGACCTGAGCCACCCAGGCACCCCTATCTGTCAGTTTCTAATAAGGTAGCAGATGATGTATTGCAAGTGATTTCTGAATAAATGTTGAAATAAATATTTCAGTACAAAAGTCCATGAAGTATACAAAGTAAAGGAATAATATGCAGAACTAGCGTCATCTCTTAATAAAAATGCGCAGTACTTGAGAGGTGCTTGGGTGGCTCAGACTCTTGATTTCGGCTCAGGTCATGATCTTATGGTCATGAGATTGAGCCCTGACATCAGGCTTCGTGCTCAGTGCAGAGTCTGCTTGAGGATTCTCTCCCTCTCTCTCTGCCCTTACCCCCCACTTGCATGCATGCTCTCTCTTTCTCTCTCAAAATAAATAAATAAATCTTTAAAAAAAAATGTCCAGTACTTGAAACCAATCAAATACTAAGCACTGGGAGTCGCTACTGTTGACAGTGACCTCCTAATAGGTTGGGGATAATGTAGACGACTGCTTTATACCAGGAACATGAAAGTGTAATATAACGAAACTGGCAAGGCAAGGAATTCAAACAACTCGAAGCTCATTGCATATATGGAACAGTGATCTAGCTCAGCGGGTCAGGAAACTAATCCAGCTCTCCACCTGTTTTCGTTAATGAAGTTTGTTTGGAACGAGGTCATGCTCACAGTAGCAGGGGTGAGCGCTTGCCACACAGGCCATATAGCCTCCCAAGCACAGCCTACGGTGTTTACTATGTAACCCTTTCTAGAAAAAGTTTTTACCGATTTCTGATCTAGAATGAGGCTGAGGCCATTTCCGCCTCCAGTAGTTCAGAAATGCTCGGTGGGCTTTCATGGCCTCCTCTCCTACCACCTGCGTGGTGCAAGCTTTTTGAAGATGGGCAGTCCTTCCGGGAGAAGTCAAGGAAGGCCCAGGAAGCATTCATGGGACCCTGGGCCTCACTGTCATGTTCTCTCCACTTCTGGACTGTAGGGGGAAATAAATTTGAAGATATTGTGTAGTTGGGGGGGTCGTGTTTGGACACAAATCTGATGTCATGTATTCTCTTCGTCTGTTGGTAGTTGGTGGGATGCAGGAGACTGTACTCACGGTCACTGGTAAATCTGTGAAAGAGGTGATGAAGCTGGACGATGACGAGACCTTTGCCAGATTTTACCGCAGCATGGATGACACTGTGCCTCGAAGCCCCGTGGAGCTGGACGAGGATTTCGATGTCATTTTCGATCCTTATGCCCCTAAGTGAGTTATTTCAGTTTCCATCTTTCACCACTGAGAATGGCTGGTTCCTTCGTCAGCCTTCACACGGTACCTCTACAAGGATCTTCTCTCGCTGTCACCGCCTTCTGTCATAGACCTTCCTTACAGACACATGATTATTCTCTAGAGCCAGACACGTGAGGTAGATAAAACACGTGCGCTCCAGGACAGATGTGCGCTGGGGCAGAAGGTCGGTGAACACAGCGTGTGCCACGGATGTTTGCCCTGGTCCATAAAAGTAATGTCACTGGATTGTTCGCATAACTGAATATTGTTTTGCAGATTTTTAGATGAACATAAATTTAGCGAGAGGTCTCTATACTGTCTTTCATTTGACATGTTGAACTCTTACTCGTAACTTTGAAAAATATTTGGATCACATGGGCTCAAACTCCTACAACAAACTAGAAAATCAATAAAGCGTGTTACTTAACTTACAATAATTCATGAAATGAATAGATCTGAGAGCCTTCTCAGTGATGACCAAGGGTCGCTCTTTACCCAGGGTCATGACTAAACCACCTCAGGAAAGCAATTATGGTTTTAGGATTCCTTCAGTTGCAGGTGCCAGAAAGAAATCCAAGTCAAACGGACTTCGGCAAAAGAGAGGTGTGGAGCGATTTATAGGTTCACTCACTGAAAAGTGAAGGTGTGAACTAGGTTCCAGGGGCTCCTCAGAATGAGTTCTCTTCTCTTGCCGGTTTTCCTTTGGGCTGCTTTGCTGCAGCCAAGCTGTGACCAGGTGGCGGACAATGGCCACCCCAGCTGTGGGTGTTTCAGCTACCTCCTCGGCCACTCCAGCACCGGCAGCTTCTCTTCTCACAGTTCCCTCCAGCCCAAGTTCCAGGCTTGATTTTCTAGGGCCCGAGCCCAGCCCTAAAACAATCACTGTAGCCAAGGGGATAGAAGGTGCTGATTGGCCAGAGCTGGTCTCTGGATGCCCCAGAGCCAGTGTCGAGGTTTTCTTACCAGAAGCCAGGGACAGTATACGCTGGGCAGGCTACGCCCCCAGCTACGGACCACATTTGTCTCTTCCAGAAGACTGTGGGGTCATCATACATTTTTCTGTAAGCTGCTCCAAATACATTTTTTGCATATTTCTCGTTTTTTTCAGTTTTTCTCAATTTTCTATCTTAAAAAATGAACAGTTTGCCATTTCCCGCCTTTAAATGAAATTTGGTGTATTTGCATACACAGGCATTTAACCATTTCTCATCTTCTCCCAACCCAAATGTCATTGCTTAAATCGTTATATCTATAGAGCTATATCTATGTTTATAAACACACTCTCACACAGAGGACCATATTATATATAATAGCACAGAGGCCATGCAGTTGGAAATTGAGAGCAGGAGTGGAATCTGTCAGGAAACCATGTGACTGGATCGCCTACATCCCCATGTCTGGTCTGCCCCCAGAGAGTTGTGTCCGTGTATGAAGTTATAGTTGGCTTCTTGGACCTATTTTATTTCAATATATTCTTCAAAGCAGTGGTTACTTTTCAGAAAGGTGCAAAGGGTTGAGAGGAGGCTAGTTGTGGGGGAGTTCCTAAGGAAACTGAAAACCAGTTGTGTAAAAAGAACGTTTAGTCTGGAGGAAAGAGAAATCGAGAAGCAATGACTGGCTGTAAATTCTTGAAGCGCTCCCCAGGGACAGAAGAAGTAGACGTGTGTAATATTCCAACAGGAGAAGTAGGAGGAGTTCATGGGTGTGATAAGGGTGAGGAAGAACTTCCTACCCTGCAGAGCTATCCAGTAGTAGAATGAGCTGTCCCATGTGGCACCAGATGCCCCTCCAAGCAGAAAACACAGGGTGTGGTGTGGGGGGTGGGGAGCCTCTGGGATCTTAGACTAAATGGGCCTGAATCCCCCATCTCCAAGATTCTTTGTCTCCATGTCAGGGAGTGGCAGGCAGGAGGAGGAACTGTAAGACTTACAACGAAATCAGGAAATAAAATTGTAGAGACTGTTATTTCAGGTCAGAGACCCCCAAATAAAGCAGGCGTGGAGGCTATGCAGACCAAGACTACAACTCCACTTTGCTCCCCAGGTTGACCTCCTCTGTGGCCGAGCACAAGCGCGCAGTGAGGCCCAAGCGTCGGGTTCAGGCTTCCAAAAATCCCTTGAAAATGCTGGCAGCCAGAGAAGATCTCCTTCAAGAATACACGGAGCAGAGATTAAACGTTGCCTTCATGGAGTCGAAGCGGATGAAAGTAGAAAAGAGTGAGTATATGAAACCACCACCACCCCGCCTCTGTGTTGGGGTCTGGTGATTAGGTGATTTTAATCATCTTTTCTGTCTTGCTAAGGCCAATCATGTGTTCAAAAGACACTCATCAAATAAAAATGAGTAAGTTTGCACACACACGTGCACACCCGCCTGGAATGGAAAGGCTTTTCACAGAAATTCTTAGAGCGTGGAGCATCTATTCACTTTGTTAATTTAAATTATCCTGTTTTGCTGAGTTTTCTTTCAAGAGATTGGAGGAGAAGGATGCTTCTCAGCTTTGTAGTTCAAACCATTTTCAGCTCTGTAGAGCCCAAACACAGTAATTCCCCACTTAATCTTGTTCGAGAGCAAATCGTGTGATCTCTCATGAGAAAATGTCCCAAATTACTGCTTTTCCTAACCCTAGATTTTCATATTATTAGTTAATGCATAAACCAATGCTTTCCAAATTGCATTTAACAGGAGCCTCAGGAGCCTCGGAATTGGGGATGTGGACTGGGTAGCGTTGGGGCCTTGGGGTAGAGGTGGTGAATAGGAGTGAGGAGGTAGCTCTGTGCTCTGTGTCCCATTTCAGGCTAAGCTGCTCTGCTCTCCTCAACCTGAAAAGGTGGGGTTCCCTTGTTCTGTAACAGTGGTTTTCTTGATGGAGGTAATTAGGGCATACACCATTTGCCAGCTTGAATAGTCTTGCTATAATTTGTATTTTCCTTTAGCACTCAGAAACCTACTTCCGAAGGTTTTTCTTAGAAATATAACATTTACATGAAGTAGTTGAGTCTTTTCATTATAACTGATTGACTAAGAAAATATATTTCAAAACTTCTGTGCCATATGAATTGTCAAGTAGCGTAAAGACCCTAATCCCAGCAAAATAATTTTCTGAATTTCTCTCTAGCACAGACATTTTTTAAAAACAATCAGTTGAAGAAATAAAGGCTTATTGGCACAAATTTTAGGTATTTTTCCTCTGCCTCCGCTTTTGGGGGCCTGGGGATGGCTTTGTGATGATTGACATGTACACATTTGTTGGTGTACATGGAAAACCCAGCATCTTGTTAACAACAGTCTTAATTCTGAGAGCAGAAGACCTCAAGATTATCTAGTTGATCACTTTGCCTCCAGGAAAAAGATTAGGACTAACCACATCCCTACAACAGTGCCTGCTTTTCTACGTATAAAGACTTTTATTGAAAGACCTCTCATAGTCTTCCTTGTGAGTGCGTTTGCATTAACATCTAAACATTGTTAGGAATTATATCAGCTTTCAGTGGAATTGCAACACGTGTGTCCAGCTCTTGATTTTATACCAAAATAGCTGGTCCACACTGTCCCTCGATTCTTGTCCCCCTGCAAGGTGAGGTGTGACATGTGTCCACAAGCAGCTGATACTTTCAGTACAGAGTTAAATCCTGAGTACAGTGGCTCAGCATTGGGCTGCATTGTCAACCAAACCTGAGCATATTCTCCCCCTCAGGATTGACTTTCTAAGAAAAAGCTAGTCGATGATGAATCTCTGATTGTAAACGTTGTCATTTCACCTGCCCATCTTGCCCCCCACCATTGTTTCTTTATTCAACCCTCCCAGTGTCCTCCAACTCCAACTTCTCAGAAGTCACTCTGGCAGGTTTAGCCAGTAAAGAAAACTTCAGCAACATCAGCCTGCGGAGCGTCAACCTGACCGAACAGAATTCCAACAATAGCGCGGTGCCCTACAAGAAGCTGATGCTGTTACAGATTAAAGGTATTTAGGAGCCGCGGAGAGGAATCACATATGGATCAGGGGTTTGAGTCTGGTAACACCAGGAGGTCTGACTATAAGGGGGAGGGAACCTACTGTAGGCTGGGCGCTGCGCTACCTCCTGTCACGTAAGCTTCACAAATCCCATGAGGTGGGAGATGTGCCGCCCAGTGAGGCTTGGAGAGCTTAGTGACGTGCCTGAGGTCACAGCAGCTGTTGAGTGGCAGAGCCGGATTTTCATCCAGGTCTTCCCCATTCCAGAAGCTCAGCTTCTGCTGCCGCCTCCCCTTGTCCCCTGAGCCCTGCCACCATGCTGTCATGCAGTTCCAGATGCCCCCAAAGTCTTCATGGGGGCTTCTTCACTCGCTCCTCGCTTAGGTGAGCAAGGTCAGTGTGGGCCAGAGGCAGAGATGCAAGTTCTTGGAGAAGGAATCCAGGGAAAGCAGAGGCAAGTGAAGCCGACCTAGATTTCCACTCTAGCACCCCCTCTGTCAATAGCAAGGGAGACGACCAAAGAGGCCGTGAGCTATGAGGAAAGACTTAGCTGCCTCTAGAGTACTCAGCAAGAGGAGGCTGCATGCTTCACGGAGGGTGTCCCATGTGTTTCTGCATGACCACTGGCCTTTTTAGTGCATTCGGACTAGTGATGAGCATAGACACCCAACGTCTATTTCCGAGTTCTGACCCCGAGATGACACTATCAGTGTGACTGTGGAAAGGCCTAAATCAACAGTCATTTAGGAGAAGGTGTGGAAAGCAGGACAAAGCAGTGCTTCCCTCCAAGCTGACTCCAAGACTGCCCTGGGTTTAGCGTGCAAACCCCCAGGAAGAAGATGCTGTGGGAAGGCATGCCCTCACCTGCGGTGTGGCTAGCAGGGGCTATGGAACGCAGGAGGTGGGCTGAGCGCAGAGAAAGGGACCAGGAGAGGAGTTGAAAGGGGGAAAGGAGCACGTCTGCTAACTTTCCTGGAGGAGGGAACCTAATTAATCCACACATGTGCTATAAAAGGACTCCAGTGGTGGTCCTAAGACGCATGGTGACATTTAGGAAAGCACTAACAAGGGAGAGTAATCTAGATGGCTGTCACCAGAAACCCCCTTCTACCACTCTGCATCATGGAGCCGGTATCGGCAGATGAGAATCTTTAGAATTGCAGGAGTCTGGAGCAGGGCTGCTTCCTGGTCCTTCCTGCGGCTTGGAGAGTTCCCCTCTCTGGGAAGGTGGTGACGCTTTGCCTCCTGCCTTACAGGAAGAAGACACGTGCAGACCAGACTGGTTGAACCTCGAGCTTCGTCACTCAACAGTGGGGACTGCTTCCTCCTGCTCTCTCCCCATTACTGCTTCGTGTGGGTAGGAGAGTTTGCAAATGTCATAGAAAAGGCGAAGGTTGGTATCTGAAAAATAAAAATTGTTCAGTTAAGCATCTCCTTTACACAGCAATAGAAAGTTCTACCAGTTGTTAGATCTTTACAAGGCTTCTCAGATGCCAAATGTTTGATTCAAGTGAGGAGGGAGAGGCAGTATTTCTTTTGCTGAATGTCTCTCAAACAAGCATTCATTAGGTGCGTGCGTGCGTGGGATGTTTTAGAAGGATTATGACCTATCTCGTCAGTTTTTAAGTCCTATTCTCACCCCTGTGTGAAAAAGGAACTGGCACATCACTTCAAAGCCATTTATCCCAGGTACCCATGAAATGCTGCTATAGGCTTATTGAATGAGAATCTCATGGGCAGAAGCCCAGAGAATGGGTATTTCTCCAAAACTTCACAAGTGATCTATTGAATTTGAAAATAAAGAGCTGTTGCTGTAGAGAATTATACCCGTGGTCCTTGAGTTCCATTCTCCTGACCTTGCTGAAAATACCCAAGAACTAGGGCCTGCAGCCCCTGTGGTCACATGGTCTCCCTTGCAGACCCGCCATTTTTCCCCTCCGACTTCAGTATGTGCCACTCTGCCTCACCACAGGCTTGTCTGCCTAGCTAATTGTGCTCCTCCTCCCTTTCTCCAGGCCTCAGAACTCGCAAGTTTAATTCAGACAAAGAGGGAACTTGGTTGTAGAGCTACTTATGTCCAAACTCTTGAAGAAGGAATTAATACACACACTCATGCGGCCAAAGACTTCTGGAAGCTTCTGGGCGGGCAAAACAGCTACCAGTGTAAGAGTTATTTCAGAGAATCGTGAGACTTTTCTTACTCCCTACTTCATTCTTCTAAACCGGCCACCTTTCAGGGTAAAATGTCATACTGTCTTGTTGTTCTCATCCCAAAGCTGCTGGAGACCCAAAAGAAGACGAACTTTACGAAGCTGCCATAATTGAAACAAACTGCATTTATCGTCTGGTGGATGACAAACTTGTCCCTGATGACGAGTACTGGGGGAAGACTCCCAAGTGCTCCCTTCTGCAGTCAAAAGAGGTACAGTGTGTGGGGGCCACCCTCGCCAAGAGAGCACTTTGCACGGGGCTGCCCAATAAAATCGGTCTAAAGTGCCCGAGAAATGCTGGCCAGTGGTCCTGCCTGGTCTTGAACAGTGACCTATTTTTAAAGTATATTTACTTGTGAATTCAAACCATCACTCCATCTTAAATACAAGGATAGAATTCAGAATATTGCTCAGAGGAGGCATGTGTCAGGCTTTTCTGTTTTAGGCAAAATGTAATTTTTTCTTTTTTTTTGTATTTTTGTTGTATTTTTTTTTTCTTTTCATATCTGTATGAGGTGATGGATGTCAACTAAATTGTAGTAATCATTTTGCAATATATATATATAAATCAAGTCATTATGCCTTATACCTTAAACTTATGCTGTGCTATGTGTCAAGTACATATGTCAGTATAACCAGAGAATAAAATGTAAATAGTCCTTAGCCCTATCTCTTGATTTTTCTATAAACATTAAATAAAGTTTTTTCAGTCCTTAAGTTTCAGGAATAATAGATGCATGTTTATATAATTTGGGTTTGCCAAATTTGCTTTTTTCTCTCACACCGGTAAATGATTGCTAAATACATACATTGTCATTACCATTCTGTATTTTATACATGTTGTGAAAAAGTGGAAAAGAATAAACGAACCTTAAATTTCATTGGATAGAGGAGTATTAGAAAGAATGCCATCCAAAGCAAGGTGGATTGTATGACATGCATGGGCAATTAAATGGAAAAACGAAATAATAGAAAACACAGAAAAGAAATAATCAGGAGTAATTTTAAAGAGAAGGTGCGGTTGAGCCTAGTTGGGAGTTGAGTAGGATTTGGATTGCTTGACATGAAGGAAGAAATTAGTGTAAGAGGAAAGAGTCGAATAAACCACAGGCATGGAAATAAGAAATAGCATTACATTCACGTATCCACTCAGCAAACCCATAGTAAAGTCCTGTAAATGCAAGTACGGTATGGTCTGTGCCCTGGAGGGTGCTGGAACTGTACGGAGGGGCGACCACCTCCCTGGTCCTCGGGGCCTGGCATTTAAGAAGTGGCCTCTGTATATGCTCAGTGAATGAAAGAACAAAGGAGGGAGACAGGGAGAAAGAAAGGAAAGAAGGCAGGTAGGAAGACACAGTTAAACAACTCGCCACGGGGTTTGCGAGTTCAGGACAAGAGGGAAATGAGGGCCACAGGGCAGAGGCTAGTGTGGCAGGGCCTCGCCAGCGGTCACACCCATCCCACTCGGTCAGTACACACCCTCATTCAACCGGAGCAGGACCTTGACGTTGACCTGTTCTTCCCTGCCGTCTTCCCAGGTACTGGTGTTTGACTTTGGTAGTGAAGTGTACGTGTGGCATGGAAAAGAAGTCACATTGGCACAACGGAAAATAGCTTTTCAGCTGGCAAAGCACTTATGGAACGGAACCTTTGACTACGAGAACTGTGACATCAACCCATTGGATCCTGGAGAATGCAATCCGCTTATTCCCAGGTATTCCCGTCACGTGCCGATGGTGTGGAAGAGCGCGTGCAGATTCCCTCAGCGGGCCCGAGTCCCCACCACGCTCCCCTACTGTCACTCTTCGTAGGGTTTCCTTTTCATCACTGACTGCAGGCAGTAGCCTGAATGTTCACAGAAAGAACACTTCCTTAGCTTTTGCCTAACTGATGCGGGACTATGGATGCTGTCATCTTTTGGACGCTGTGTTCAGTCTCCTTCCTTGAGGTGAACAAATTGTTCCCACCTGCGGCATTCCAGGTGCTGTCCTGGCAGATGAGTAGCAATTGTTGAAACAAATTACATGCTGATCTGAGAAGCTTCCCAGGACCTGGAATTCCGCCATTGATCTGAAGGTGCAAAAGCAACATATTTCCTTCTAATTTCACACCTTCTCAGTATAGCTCTTGAATTCCAGGATTTGCCATTTATTTGGCAGTAGGTGATGTCTGTGCCTTTCGGGGGGCAGGGAGTGAGAGGGAGGATACTGTATTGAAACAATGATTGTAATTTTAGTATTTCCTACTGGGAGTAGATGAGTGAGCGCCTAACCCATTGGTTCTCACCATGTCGCAGATCAGAATTACCTGAGAAGCTTTAAAAAAAAATGCACATACCAGGCCCAGCCCCAGCGCCAGCTCCAGCAATGTAGTCTCGATTCGTGTGGGGTGGGGCTTATGTGTTGGGGGTCTTAAGAGCCTCCTCAGGGCTCCTCCTAAGGGGCAGCCAAGATTAAGCACTGAGCCTTTCCTACCAGATGAGGGGCTGAAGCACTGAGGTGTCCAGACTTAGCCCAGTTCAAACATGGAAGTCGGCCTGAAGGAAGACGTTCGCCGGCTCACCCCACAACCCACTGCCTCTCATGCTTGCTTGGCTTCCACCGTAAAAGATCATTGTCTAAAGCTGAAAGCAAGTCTCCTCCGATAGACATCCTAGCAAGTCTGCAGAGTAAAATTTATATAAACAATGGTCATTCAGACATTTGCCGTGAAAGACCCCAGCCTTGCAAGGGAGTCCTGAATTCCCCAGAGTGGCTGGTACTTGGTTCCCAGAGTCCTGGAAGAGTACGAGGTGGAAGTGTTTGTGTACCGTGCTTCACCCCGGCAGTCTCCCCAGGAACAGGCAGCCCCCTTGATGTGCCCTAGCTGTGACGTCAGAACCGTAGTCCTGATGAAACAGGAAGTGATGGAGCACAGAACACAGCAGGGCCCAGTGAGCGCTGCTCAGCATCCCAGGCTCCATTCACAACCAAAGATTGATTTGGAAGGATGAGCAATACCCGCACGAACCCTCTTCAGCCACCATTTCCTCGACTCTGCCTGTTTCTGAGTTACCAGTGTTAGGAACAGTTTCAAGTTCTGAGATCCTGAGGCGGGACCAGGCCTCCGGGTTGGGCTGTGCCACTTACCTTTCTGTGCCTTTGTGCTCCCCCTCCCCCGGCCCACTGTCATGTCTGGTGGCCTGGAAATAAATATGCAGATATTCTCTTTATGATCTATGGAAGTATGCTCATTTTAGTAACAGAGGAGAATTTCATCTGTTCCTGGACACCAGAGAGCTTCGCTGTAACAGGACTTAATAGAGAATTCAGGGTTAGCTCTGCCTCCCTCCCATCTACCCATTAAAGTGACAGACACGTGGTGAGCACCTGCAGGGGACTCTGACTGCATGGAGCAGGCGAGGACGATGTACATGTGGCTCCTGCCTTCTCCTAGCTCCCGGTCTAGTATACCACCCCCAGAGGATCCCAGATACAAAAATTTGCTAGAAAGAAAGAAAAGTCCAGTCCAGACGGGATTCACATCCCATTCAGGCACATCAACTCCATGCACACAAAGCCTTGCTAGGCATCAGGCTGAAATACTAAAATATCACTCATCCGACAACACGAACCACTCATTCTCTATACCACTAATGTATTCTGAGTTGTTTTCAGTAGCCACGGGTGTCTGTTTTCGATTCCTTTCCTTTGTTTTCGCATGGCTTAATCTCGGTTCTTTTCCTGTCTCCTCCCCCACCCACTCACCCTTTCAGAAAAGGACAGGGGCGACCTGATTGGGCAATATTCGGGAGACTTACAGAACACAATGAGACTATTTTGTTCAAAGAGAAATTTCTCGATTGGACTGAACTGAAGAGACCTAATGACAAGAGCGCCAGCGAACTTGCTCAGCAAAAGGTATTTTTGGGAATCAAGTCTTAAACCTCAGGCCTTGGTTGAGGTCCCGACAACAGAGGCCTTGAAGCTTAAAAGCCTTCCCGGGGTTTACTGGGAGACAGCAAACGGGTTTCCAGTTATATTCTACCTTCCCGAGGTGAAGTAGCCCTGCCTGTGCCTCCGGGTTTACAGGCGACCCATTCGCTGTCACGGGGGCTATTCAGGCCTCCGTAGTCTTTCCCCGAAATGCAGTGAAATGCCGGGACAGAGCTGGAAAGCCTGACTTTCTGAAACAGCAGTGAGTATGACAAGAAATGGCTGTAGGAACAGGCCCCTGAACCAACACTCTACGTTCCCTTGTAGGATGATCCTAGGGCCGAAGCCAAGCCGTATGATGTGGCGCGGATGGTGGTGGTGCCCCAGGCGACAACAGGCACGGTGCTGGACGGGGTGAACGTGGGTCGCGGCTACGGCCTGGTGGAAGGGGACGACAGGAGGCAGTTTGAGGTTGCCAGTGTCTCGGTGGATGTCTGGCACATCCTCGAATTTGACTACAGCAGGCTTCCCAAACAGAGCATCGGGCAGTTCCACGAGGGAGACGCCTATGTAGTCAAGTGGAAGTACATGGTGAGCACCGCAGGTCAGTGAGCACTTCCGTTTTCTTCACGCAGACGCGGGCCGGGGAGGGAGCACGTCTTAGAGCCCCTTCCCCGTGCGCGCTGCCTTACCCTCAGCCGTGGGGACAGCGCGCCAATCTGGTCCTTCGCTTTGAGAACCACTTAGTCAACCTTAAAGATGGATCCTGATGAGCTAGCATTGCTAATGAATGTCATGTTTCCTTAGAGAAGTTAAGGTTTCTCTGCTCCCCCCACTCCCTCCCCTGCCCCGTCCCCAGAGGTTCTCTGGGAAAGTGATGATTTGCCTCCAAATGACATTTGCCATGTGGCTGTCTACTGCTTAAATGAAAGTCTTAAGTGAAGCCTATCTGGATGACTTAGAACTGCAACCAAATGGTGTGGTAACGCACAAAAGATTTATGAAAAATAAAAGAAGCTGTTTCCTCTGAGGCTGGGAGCATTAACACGCTCTGTGGATCGGGTAGAATAAATACATAGTCAAACTGCTCGTGGTTCCTGTCGGTGAAATACTCAAGCAAAACACTCAGTTGTGTGCTTTGCACGAGAGATAGTGAGGGAGGAGAGCCAGTGGACTTTGGAGGGAGAACCCCTTTTCCCTGCCCAGAAGTAGCCAGTTCTCAGCAGTGTCCCTCAGCCCCGCCATTTAGGAGTTTGTCGCAACCTTGTGATTTCGAGAGATTCAGTCCCTGGGAGTTTATTCACCTCTCAGACAGCCTCTTTGCTGACCAGCTGTGGCTGCCCCGGGGCCCCAGGCAGTGGAGGCCGTGGTCTGCTGATCAGACGCCCGCAGACTCAAAACCAGTTGATTTCTTTCCTAATTGATCAAAAGTAAGTCTGTTAATCACCTGGCGGCATTTACTGAGCACCTAATCTGTCTTCTGGGCATAAGACACTTACTTTAGGGAGTAGGTAAATCCATCCGGCCCTGCCTTCAGGAAGCATATAGCATAAATGCCAATAAGGCAGGTGTGGGTGAAGCAGCGACGTCATGCCGCGGGAGGACAGCTGGGTTCCCCAAGGCGGGCTCTGCTGGCGCCAGTGGATCGGAGGCTGCACCCAGGGCTGTCGGGGGGTGCCCCGGCCTGGAGGCCCACCCGGCCCACGGCCCACGAGGCACAGCACTGGGGGCTTTGCTGCACACTGTCCTTGAGTGCCTCCCCGAGGCACCCCGGGATGTACCGTGTCATTCAGCTGATTTCTCAGTAGGGCCCTCGCCCAAAGTCACACGGCGAGTAGAGAGCAGATTAGGACACTGACAGCCCCCTTCCCATTCCTAAGGAGGCCCTAGGGCTTGGAGGAAAGGCCACAGGCCCCGGGGCCATACAGCCTGCATCTTCTCTCAGGCCCTACATACCAGCTCTGCAAGGTGGGTAAAGTGAATTAGCCTGTCTGAACTTCGGTGTTCTCACCTAGAAAACAGAGATGATACCCAGCTCACAGATTATTATAATCTTTTTTTTTTTATTTTATTTTATTACATGATGTTAGTCACCACACATTACATCATTAGTTTTTGATGTAGTGTTCCATGATTCACTGTTTTCGTATAACACCCAGTGCTCCATGCAGAACGTGCCCTCTTTAATAGCCATCACCGGGCTAACCCATCCCCCCACCCCCCTCCCCTCTAAAACTCTCAGTTTGTTTTTCAGAGTCCATCGTCTCTCATGTTTACAGATTATTATAATCTAGTACGTACAATGTTTAGCATGTGCCTGACACAGAAATAATCGTCACTGATGTCCTAAGCAACACAAGCAAAATCACTGTGAATCACATGAATCCAAGATTTCTGAGGCCTTCAGAGACTATTCTCTTGGAGGCCCCTAAGAAATAATGATTTCGCCCAGGCAAATACTTTCTGTAAACACAATGCACATCTCACAGCCAGCTCCAGCAGCTTCTTTATGAGCTAAGTTACAACTCTGAAGAAGTCCAGCTGCAGAGCATTAAGTTAGAGCAGGGAGCATTCAGATTTCCAGACGGTCCCTCTGGGAGCAGAGAAGCATAGCCCAGTGGCATGAACAGTGGCCCCTTGGCCACTGCGGTCCAGCCCCTCATCACTCGTACCCCTCAAGGGCCGTACCTGCAAACAGGACTGAACTTGGAGCTCGGGAAGCTCTTCCGGGACAGGGTCAGCAGAAACCATTGGCTGTAGAGAGAGGACAGTCATCCTCCTGGCAGACACCAGGCAGCCTGCACAGGCGCACAGAGAAACTCCTTGGGGAGTGAACCGTGCACTCCAGGGAAGGGAGACGGAAGGCCTTGGCAGGTTGGATCCTGCCCCAGTAACAGAGCCAGGCAGCTCCGGAGCATGATACATGCTCGAGCTGCCGTGAGTCGGTGAGCAGTAAATGGGATTCTGCTGCAAGACCACCTGACCAGGAGCAGTTCTTTACGTTCTTCGTGTCTTCTGTTACTCCTAAACACAGCTACTGGTCACAAACTGATTCTGGAAAGTATTTTGAGGCACGAGACATCAACACTTTAAATTAGCCATCTGATCAAGTCTATAAAGGTTACAGTCCGTAATGTCTTACTGATGAAAGCTGAATCTTTGCTAAAATTAAAAATAAATGGAATAAGAATTAAGTTGTGTGTAGGATTAAATTTGGGTATACTGACGAGAATTCCAAGGAAAAATACTGAAAACTATTATGAAATATTTTAAGAAAATATTTCTATTTTAGATGTAGATACTGAAGTCCACATTAGGATGGTAGGTGGTAAAACATTGGTTATTATTGAAACCTGAATATATACTTACACAATGTATTTAAGTGCTAACAAATTTCAAGATATGTATCAACTTCTGTGACCTGTTTTAAGCATATCTCTCCCCAGCTGACAGGACTAATCTTCACTACTTTGAAGAGTGGGGTTTGCTAATCAAAGGCAAACTTTTGTTCCTATCTAAAGTAGCAGAAATTTCAAAGGAGTGGCTTCCAAACTAATTGTGAATATGCCTGACCTATTCATTGATGGTTTGTTTCTCTTTCATCTCGTCCACTTAAAAATACATGAACTTGACCAGTTCAGGTCCACAAAAGACGGCACTGAAGGTTGTGCTTAGGCAAAGTGCTGTAAGAAGTATTATAATCGTTTATGAAAACTGTTTATAGAGTGCTTTGCTAAAGGGCCAAAAAAATCAAATAAATATGGCCCTGGCCTCCTAAGAACTTAAAATAAATGAGCTTTCTTCTTACCTTCAAACCTCAAGACAGCTGTGATGTTGTAAATGGGATTGGAGCTGAGAAAAACTGAGTTCATATAGAACCAGAGAATCCAGTTATCATCTTTAATTTTCAATAAGTGGGGGGGGAGGGGGGTTGGGGTTTATAACCGCCTGTTTTCTCCCCTTGTTGACCACCACTTTCTGGGACCACCCAGGCGGCATCTGAGGTAACAGCTTAGTCTCCTGACCTCATTCATTCCAGAAGGGTCTGCCTGCAGGTCCTGTCCTCTTGTCATCGGTCACCTCCTCAGAGAGGCCTTCCCTCAACAGGGAATCCCATCGGTACTCACCCTGCCCCAGGTCACGTCCCCCTGTCTGTCTTCCTCAGAGCACTTGGGACTATCTGAGACTGTCTTGCTCATCTGTTGGTTGAATGAGAGCAGGGGAGCAGTCCATCTGGCTTATCCTGATATCGGAAAGAGTCCCCGGCACACTGTAGGTGCTCGGGGACTATCTGCTGAATGAATGAATGAGCGGAGTCTGGAGTGCGGTATATACCCTAAAAGTAGCGAGGCGAGGTCTAAAATACGGCCTTTTTAAGATGACCCCTTGACCGGTGAACATTCCGCGCCTGCTCTTCAGTGAGATCTGTGTCCTGGGTGCTGCTAAGGTTGACCGAGTCCCTCCAACCTGGCTGCCGTCCTGGGGACAGATAGGATTGAAATCCCAGATTTGTTTATGAAAGTGATACGTCAGCAATAGATCTCTTCCATTTCTGACAGAATTTGGAAACTTCAGAGTGGTTTTTTGTTTCGTTTTGTTTTTTTTTTTATTAGAATCGTTTTCACAGACTAAGTTTTTCCCTTTGTGCTTAAAGCTGGCCCAGCTGTTGTTCTCAATATCTTTTCTCTACCAGCTAATCTTTTGCCCAAAAAAATGGCGTGATACGGAAAATGCATTTGTGTCTTTGGGAGTCCTGCTCCAGCAGCCACCGTTTTTCTCTGTCACATACTTGGAGAGATCTGCTGCCTTCCTGTAGGATGACAGGTGTTTTTCTCAGGGTATCAAGAAGGCGAGATCATTTTTTCTTCAATTTGGAGGCTCGGGGTCAGTTAACGGGAAGAAAGATGGTTTTTCTCCTCAGCCCCAGGCCCAAAAGCTATTTCTTCTGATTACTCCGCCCTTGTGGGTTCTTTGTGTTTGCAGTGGGAAGTCGACAAAAGGGAGAGCACTCAGTACGGGTGGCTGGCAAAGAGAAGTGTGTCTACTTCTTCTGGCAAGGCCGGCAGTCGACCGTGAGTGAGAAGGGCACGTCGGCTCTGATGACGGTGGAGCTGGATGAGGAGAGGGGTGCCCAGGTAAGTCCTGGGAAGTGGCTGCCCCAGGGGAGGAGAGACTTGGCCTTCCTGCAGAGCCCCCGGGGTTGGGGCCGGGTCCCCTGAAGAGCCAGTCCAGTGAACAAAGACCGCATCATGCAAGTGATGCTTAGTCCTGGCTGGCTTCCCCAGATTCCAGGCTGGGCCTCCACTCCCACCTCCCCACCGCCTGGCCGGGAGTCATGTGCTCTTAAAGGAGATGTTGTATCTGCAAATAGTAAATCTACAAATCAAGTACAAAGTGCCAGTGAGTGGTTTGGTTTTTTTTCTTTTTTTTAAGTTTCCACTTAACTAATACTCAAGGAATGGTAAATAAAACAAAGAGATGCTATTTTCCACTTCTAAAACTGCTGGAGGTTTTATAAAGAATGGGTCTGAGGCTGGTGAGGATTTTTAGCAGGATGCTTCCATTGAGAAGGATAGCTTGAAACAGCCATCCTGAAAAGCAGTTTGGCTCAAGAACCTTAAAAATCCTCATAAACTCTGATCACTTTTTCCACTTACACAAATCTGTCCTAGGGAAATATCAGAGATTAACATAAAAATTAGGATTCCCATCATCTGCATCCCTCACAGCAGCCTGGGTGCTTTTTTTCTGGATCCTGTCAGATCATGTCATTCCCTTGTTCTCCAGCACACTTGGACCGCAGTCCCAGTGTTTTCCTGGTGGTACGCCTCCACCTTCGTGGCAGGCCCTGCACGCCGCTCCCACTGCACCCCCCAGCCCTCTGTCTTGCACCATGGCCGGGGCTACTCTAGGCTTCTTTGCCACTGCTCAGACCTCTTTCCCTCTACCCCAGGGCCTTTGCACAATTTCCCATTCCCACAAGTTCCTCTGTATCCACAGTAACTTTCAACCTCAAGATTCAGATAGCTGTTCAAATGTCACGTATTTTATCCAAATCCCTTCCTATTCTCTGTCCTGTTACTCAGTTTTATAGCACTTACCATTCTTACCACTACTTAAAACTACATAATCAAGTTGTCATTTTGTTTACTTTGAATATGTTGTGTTTACTTACTTATTTTCTGTCTTTCCCTGCAAGCATGAAAGAGACAGTGCGCGCTGGTCTTCCCCACCACTGTAACCGCAGGGCCTGTTTAATGCCAGTGCCAAAGCTTTGTAAACAGTACTTTTTGATGTTCGGATTATCTTTGCCTCGGGTCCCACCCTTTAGTAATTAAGAGTTGACTGTGGGGTTTTGGGGAGAACATGATGCCATGTGCAAATATCTTCATGACCTCGGATGAGTAGTTAACAATAGCACCAGGGGAGAGAACAGGTGAATTTTCTCCAGAATAGATCAGCACTCACTTTTAGCCTTCTAAGAGCTGCTCCTCTTCCCTAAAAAATATATATTTCCTACTGTAGACCATATAATAATTGTAAATAATAGTTAGAGACCACTGCATTTTAATTTTTTCTTAATTGTGGGTCATTTCAACTGCCTTTTTAATTTTTGTAAAGGCCATGTTTTAATCATGCCTTCAAAATCCCCCTTAGAATTTTGAGTCTTAACCTCTCTAGTTTGAGCATTGCATTTTTTTTTTTTTTTTTTGGTCAAGCCAACAGATGTAAGAACACTCCAGACCTATAAAACACTGCCACAAAATGGCACTTAATTATGCAGAATGGGCCCTGAGCTTGGTTAAGTTAACACTTGGTGGGAAATGCTTCCTACCTTTTGGTGTGCCTGGACTGCCGGGCTCAGTCAACAGTTTCCTTGTTAAAGGAAAATGTCTAGCTGGAGTGAGAGTGAGTGGAGTCAGCCCACACAGTTTATGAGCAGCTACCACCTGCTGGGACACAGTGGTTCACAGGCGAGGGCGAGGCCGTGGTCGGCAGGCCCATGGCGCTGTGAGTGGACTCTGGGCATGGTTGCAAAAGAGACTGTTCTTTCCCCCAGAATTACTAAGTGATCAGCTGTTCTCCTTGCCAAGAGGCAGACTTTGTTGAAAATGTGTTTAAATCAGTCATGTTACATCTATACCATGGAATACCACTGAAATGTCAAAATTCATGTTTCAAGAGCCTTTGGTGACCGAAATACATCACGTGAAGAAAATCAGTATAAAGTAACATAAAACAGCAATCCTATTTTTGCCTGGGAAAGACATATACCTGAAAAATACTTGGAAAGGAAAGCTAGGCCCTGGAATTTTTATGGTGGTTATCTTGAGATAATAGTATTATCACTGGCTTTTGTGTGCACTTCTTGATATTTTCCAGGTTTTTTTTACCATAGATATGTATTATTTTGAAGACTCTGAAAACCCAGTACATGTTACTTATTTGAATGTGTTTACGTTGAAAGGTCCAGGTTCTGCAGGGAAAGGAGCCCCCCTGCTTTCTGCAGTGTTTCCAGGGGGGCATGGTGGTGCACTCCGGGAGACGGGAAGAGGAAGAAGAAAATGCGCAAAGTAAGTCACTTTACTATTGGAATTTGGTTTTTTCCCCTCTCCTGGAAGATATTTTTATACACAAGAGGGGTTAAAGTAAATCTCCTTTTATATAGGTGTGTCTTTAGCCCTGAAAGCCTCCTAACGTTTGCCTTACAAAGCAGCTGTATGGGGAGCTCATAGCGCCCCCCCCCGCCAACCCCAGTCCTGTGGAATTTACTTCAGGATAGGACTTTGCATGCAGGAGGCTGACAGATGACTCCACCTTAAACTGAATCCTCTCAGTGACTCAGTCTCTTCTTAAGAGGGAAACAATTCAGTGGGTCGTCCATTATAAATTATGAGATTTTGGGGGGCCAGCATCCAAAAAAAAAAAAAGTGCTTAGCGTCAGAGCCTCTTAAAATATGCCTGTTACAGGATTTACCTGGGTATTTATAAATTTGTAAAAATGGTCTTTCTACATCATGAACCTGCTTCTAACTTCAAAAGGATGTGCTTTCTGGGCCGGCAGTAAGCTAGCTGCTGCCCGCCCCAGGCTGGGCCGGGCTGGGTGGTGGTGCTGGCTGGTGACTGCCGACGGAGGGCAGCTCTGGGGGCAGCACCGGGCCTAACTCTGTGCCGCTGGTGCCCCCTGCAGGCGAGTGGAGGCTGTACTGTGTGCGAGGAGAAGTGCCCGTGGAAGGAAATTTGCTGGAAGTGGCCTGTCACTGTAGTAGCCTGAGGTCCAGGACTTCCATGGTTGTCCTCAACGTAAATAAAGCCCTCATTTACCTGTGGCACGGATGCAAAGCCCAAGCCCACACGAAGGAGGTTGGAAGGACTGCAGCAAATAAAATCAAAGAACAGTGAGTGTTGTGCGTGGGCGCCTCTCCAGAAGGGGCTTCCCTGTGGGACACAGGCTAAGGCGGGAAGGATACCCAGTAGAAGCCCATAGAAACCCTGGTGTACTTAAAGTGACTTCAGCAGGGGGTAGTTATGAACCTCGTCAGCCGCCTCTCACGTTCCAAGTGGGTGTGACACACATCTCCCATAAAACTGCTGATGTGAGGGCTTCCCCCACTTTCTGAGGATTTACCTGCCTCCATAAAAGGTGGAGTGAGGAGCAAGGGAAATGACCCCAACAAGTGCTTTAGTTTCTTTGTAGGTACAGTTCGTCTTTTGAACGAAAAGCCTGGAGTCCTTAGTCATTTAAAGAGAGCAAATTTCAAATATCTTTCAGGGGTCAGAGTTTTAGTTCTGCCAGAGCCGTGGAAAGTTAGAAAGCATTGAGCTGAAGAAGAGCTGGGGAGACCACCAACCAACCGTGTCCGACTAGGAGATGCCCCCTTTTCAGAGGACGACCGTGTTTCTGCATTCTCCAAGGCAGCCACCTGCCAGGGAGTGGTCGGCCTGCCTGGGCCGGTTCTGGGGCGCAGCACAGCAGGGGCTGGGGTTGGTTCCTGTCCCAGGCAGGCCCCCACACTCGGGCAGCTCCCCAAGGAAGCACCCAGTGCCGGGGCAGTACTCAAGGGCCACAGGGGGAGAGGGAAAACTGAAGCAGGAAGAGAAAGCCTGCAAGGGAGTGGGTTGTCCTGCGCAGTCACCGTCTAGAAGGGGCTGCAGCCCACGCCCAGCAGGCCCCGTAGACAGCCAGCCAGAGCCCAGCGTCGCCCCGGCTTTTGGGGGACGCCTAGCGCTTCCTCAGGCTGAGACCCCGGGAGGACTGTGGTAACATCTGAACAGTAAAAGTGAAAAGTTTCCAGGGCCACAATATGCCACCGAAGTATCATTTGGTCCAATCCGTCCTCTGGGCCCCAGGGCAGTGCGGTGGGGACAGAGTTCCCTCGGGACCGTTTGCATAGCCAGCGCTAAGGAGAGCACGCAGGCCAGGGCCCTTGCCATGGGCAGCCAGCTGGGAAGCCAAGCGTCTCCTCTCCAGACCCTGTTCTGTGCGCTAGGGAGCGGGGAGGAGTGATAACTGACCTTCACTGAGCTAGTCAAAGGCATCCCTGGTCCATCAGCTTTTCCCCTTGGACCACTGAGAAAAAACAATGAACTCATTCACTCATTCACTCAGCAGGTATGATTGAGCACGTACTTGGTGCCAAGCCCAGATTTAGGGACCAGGGACTTGGCTAGTGAACAAACCCAAGTCTCCGTCCCCGTGAAGCTTATGTTCTAGCAGGAGAGGACAAGGAATAGTAAGTATGTATGTTATATATAAAAATGTATATCACTTTCATTACATTTTATATGTAATCGTACATTCTTCTCTAAGGGCCAAGCCAGTCCCTCTCATTGCCCCGCCCCCCACACACACACACTCATAAACCACAGAGCACGTTTTCATTCATTAGTGAGAACTGTTTTAGTTAGAAAGTAGAAGAGAGATGGTGAACCGGTCTGTAGATTTAGTCTTGAATAATTTTGTACTGCCAACACGTCCAGGGCTTATAAAAAAAACCTACTGGATTTTCTCCGTGCAGATGTCCCCTGGAAGCAGGACTGCATAGTAGCAGCAAAGTGACAATACACGAGTGTGACGAAGGATCCGAGCCCCTGGGCTTCTGGGATGCTTTAGGAAGGAGAGATAGGAAAGCCTACGACTGCATGCTTCAAGGTAATAGAACATTCCGTAGCCTTCCATCACTAATTTAGTCGATACATATTTATTGAGCCTGTACTGTGTACAACACCCAATGAATCAGACTGAGGCTAGGTCCTCACAGGCCTACAACCCAATAAGGCTGCTAAATAATATGCAAGATGGGTATAATGCCAAATAAAACTTTAGTGTGTCATAAAAGAGGTACAAATGAAGGAGGCTGAGAGTTAAAAAGAAAGAAGATGAGTTCCACCAGGAAAATCATGCATGGCCCCACAGAAGACAGGGCATTTAAACAGAGCCTTGAAGGTAAGCGTGACTTGAAGAGAGGGAAGACGAAAATTCCAGGAAACCAGATGAGCAGTGACACACTGTGATCCTATGGAACAGGATGCTTTCGGTTTAGCCAGCTTCCTGGGTGCAGGGACACAATGGAGTTCAGATTAGAGAATAAGTCAGTTTTGTATTTAAATACACAAAATACAGATCAACTTCAATACAGATGAACATAAGGAGAGCTAACAAGTATTAAGCAGTTCAGGATGAGCCAGGCACCACCTAAGCACCTGATGTACATCAACCCAGCACTCACAACCTAATGCCGCCAGGTTTCTACCAATGAGGAAACTGAGGCACGGGGAAGTTCATCAACCTGCCCAGGGTTGAACCACAGTGAGATGTACTCAGAACCACCACTCCATTATACCACCTCTCAATTTTCATGAACTTTGATTTTTATTTATTTATTTTTTTGAGAGAGCCTTTGCACGCACACACGCAACAGGGGTTAGGAGGGGGGAGGAGCAGAGGGAGAGGGAGAGAGAATCTTAAGCAGGGGCTCCATCTCATGATCCTGAGATCATAACCTGAGCTGAAATCAAGAGTTGGATACTTATATGGCTGAGCCACCCAGGCGCCCCTATATGGTTTTTCTTAATAATGCATGTTGATGGGCGCCTGGGTGGCTCAGTTGGTTAAGCGACTGCCTTCGGCTCAGGTCGTGATCCTGGAGTCCCGGGATCGAGTCCCACATCGGGCTCCCTGCTCAGCAGGGAGTCTGCTTCTCCCTCTGACCCTCCTCCCTCTCATGCTCTCTGTCTCTCATTCTCTCTCTCGCAAATAAATAAAATCTTAAAAAAAAAAAAAATTTAATAATGCATGTTGATGATGGAAAATGTTTGAAAGCAGAGAGCAGTTGAAAAAGAAACTAAGTCCCTTATAATCATCTCTCTCAAAGGTAACTAGAATTCACATTTCTCTATGTGATCCATACATATCTATATTTAAGAAAATTTTGGATTGCAGTATACAGTTTTGTAACCTGATTTTTCCCTTTATTATGAACAGTGTCTCAAGTTGTTCATATTTAGACTTTTGTGGCTGCAGGGTATTCCATGAAGATGCTATATGCCATTTTCTACTTAACCTGTCTTTTTAGTTTAATTTTAGTTTAGAGAGCTGTTTCCAATTTTTCCTCATTATACAATAGAATTGTGGATAAATTTAAAATAAGTATCTGCATTTATTTCTAGTTAAAGTCCTAGATACAGAACTGCTATGGTAAAGGTAGAAAAGATTTAGAGTACATATCAACAAGGGTGCCCCAGGACATTGGCACCAAGTTTCATTCTCACCAGCAATATACATACGAGAGTGTACATTTTCAGCACAGACACTCGGTAGGTTACCTTTTCCTCTTGGCCAAAATTAGTGGGGCAAACTGATATCTAAGCACTGTTCTAACTTAATGTTTTAAATTGGAAGTACTGTTAAATACTGTATGTATTTTTTTTTTTTTAGTCATTTGTATTTCTACTTTGGTGAATGTTTTATTTTTGCCTTTTACACATTTTCATTGAGAAATTTATCTTTATTATATTTCTTTATATACTAAAGATATTAACAAGTTTCCATATTTCTCATTGTGTCACTTGCCTTTTCACTTTGGGGTTTTTTTGCAATGAAATTTTTCATTTTTATACTGTCAACACATAAATCCATTCTCCTTTCATTACTTATTTTATAATTATGATTAAAAAGGCCTTCCCCACCTCCAAGTTCAGATAAATCTTCCCTATCTTCACACTCATTTTTGGATTATTTTATGTTTTACCTTAATTCTCTAATCTATCTGGGATGTACTTTGGTGCCCATTTTGTCTTCAGCTTTGTTCTCTTTTCTTTCAAAGATCCTGGAAATTTTAACTTCACACCCCGCCTGTTCATCCTCAGCAGTTCCTCCGGTGATTTCTCAGCCACGGAATTCATGTACCCCGCCCGAGACCCCTCTGTGGTCAATTCCATGCCCTTCCTGCAGGAAGATCTTTACAGTGCACCACAGCCAGGTACGGCCGGCGGGAGGCGCGTCGGGCCGAGCCGCAGAAGATACACCTTCCAAAGAGCCTTTTTATTTGACGTTCATATTTAGTAACAGTTTTTATTTGCCAAGTACACTGGCAAGTAACTTTCTTATGTTACCTAATTTCATCCTCACACCTCCTCCAAAAGGAAGGGGACATCAACCATATGTTACAGTCTAAGAAACTGAGGCCCAGTTACTTAACTCACCCAAATATGTCAGTTAAGAATAAGTTGAGCACAATTATGTCAGGCCTGGAATCTCTGCTGTTCTCCCAGCCTCCCCTCAGTCTTGTTGCTTCATGGTCCACAGTTGGCTGCCCCTGCTCCTGCCATCATGTTTTCCTTCAAGACAGGAAGAAGAGGTAGGGACAGGGACGGCCATGTCTCTCCCTTTTATCAGATAAAGCAAAAGCTCTCCCAGAAGCCCCCGCTGACTTCTGATCACATCCCATTGGCCAGAGCTCTGTCACATGACCACCCTCTGCTGCAAGGGAGCCTGGGAAAGCAAGTGGCCAGGGAGCAAGGGGGTGGGAGCATCTGCTGAGTCAGCCAAAGAATGGTGTCTGCCGAGCCAAGGCCGGAGGGCAGGGCTGAGGCTCCCACCCATGTCTTCTGATCCCAAGGTCAGGGCTATTTCCACTTGACCTCCACCTCAAGACAGAACCTCTGTGCTCTTGTTCTGGTTGGGACAGTCAATCACCAGAGACTGGGCTGCATGGACCCTCCTGCCCTCCTGCAGTCGAGTCTGAGCCCTTGTGCCTTCTCCCCTCAGCCAGGAATCTCACAGGACCCTGGCCGCCTAGGTCCCCACCTTAAAAGCTCATCTGGTGCCCTTGCCACTGTGGGAAGTATTAGCAACTTTCTTAAGAGTGGCTGCTGCCCACCCCCTCCTTCCTGCTATGGCCTAGGATAAGTTGTTATCAACCTCCTTTGGGCTTTCCAGGTGTGGTGTGCACAGCATCCCTGAAATACGTGTTAGGAAAGGACTCAGGGCAGGAGGACCTAGTAAGTGTGAGAGCCCCTTAGCCACATGGAGTAAGAGGGTGACCGCTGGATGAGAAGAAGAGGGGAGGAAGCGGTGGAACACATCTACTTCTTAAAGCTTGTTTTTCTCACAAAGAACCCTGAACTTAGTCACCTATGAAGCAGTCACACATGGGGCATGAACATCAGTGACCTGTAGGGCAAGGGACATGCACTCTCCAGTGTTTAATCTGCTCTTGGGAGATACACGGTGCTCACGAGCCCTTGAGTGGCACGTGCACTATCCCTCCACCCAGCTCGCTGCAGTTCCCAGAAGGGCCACCAGCAGGCCTGCACTGAGGAGGGGCCGGGGGAGACAGGAGGTGGGGAGAGGGAAGGGAAGAGGCCGGCGTCACAGATACCACCTCTCTCTGCCCAGAGGCTTTTTCTGATTGAATGTTCAAAGGGCTGAGGCGTCATGGACACCCTCCCCTGGCCCCTGCCAAGGGGATTCTGCCCCCCCCCCCCCGCAACAAAAGCAACAGGGCGGGAAGGCCTCCTGTAGGTTTGGGGAAGAGTGAGCTGGTAGCATCCACGGAGGACCCCTGATCGTCTGGTCTGTCCTTGCCCTCACAGCTCTTTTCCTTGTTGACAATCACCATGAGGTGTACCTCTGGCAAGGCTGGTGGCCCATCGAGAACAAGATCACCGGTTCAGCCCGCATTCGCTGGGCCTCTGACCGGAAGAGCGCCATGGAGACCGTGCTCCAGTATTGCAAAGGTGAGGGCCACGGCCACAAGCTTCGCCCACCGGGTGGGGGCCGCAGAGCGGCCTTCCTCTTCCTGCGTGGGCCAGCCAGCCTTGATAAAGCCTGCCAGACAGTGATGAAGCCAAGTTTCCCCCCCCCTTTAATTTTTTAAGGCTTCTTAATTTTGAGATTAGTGTGTTCTTGGCTATCAGCATGAATGAGAATTCATTTTTCTCTTTTATATAACTGGGCCACCTAAGTCGCTACCCTCAAGGTCAAAGACTATATTGTGGAATACCCTCGACTGATGAAAACCCTTTTGCACTGGGAATGAGTCATGCTGGGGACACGCGGGCCTCCACCCACACGTAGTGCCACACTCTCTGAGAGTGGGAAGCTCCCCCACACGGCCTGGAGAGCCGATGGCAACCTTTTTATTTTTCATTATTATTTTTAGCGTTACATATAAAAAAAATATCTATAGTGAACTCATGGCTTTTTACTATACTGTCAACCTAAAATTTATAGTATTCTTTATAAAGTGAAAATGCCATTAATTTCTTATCTTAATTTTTAAGGTTTCATGGATTAGTTTCACTGAGTTTGTATAGTCGATTTTCTCTTGAAAAGCTCATCAGTGATAAGTAACAAATTTCCACCAAATGTTTAAGTTAGAGTGGCTTATAAAATGCTGTCATTAGCTGTTTAACTGTCATTGAACCTAATGGTGCATTAGGAAGGCAAAGGTATTCTCCACACGTGAGCACAAGAGAAAATGTCTTACCCAGAAGCCACGGAGAGAGGCTTTCTCCCACTCAGAGTTCTGGAAGCATTTTGTCAGACTCAGGTCAATTACATGCAGTTTTATGCATTGTTATATCATAAAATTGACATTTTGTATAAACATCATCCATGTGTTGTTATGAACTACTCAAAACTTGCATTTTAACCATAAGGGATCCAAACAAGAGAAGATTTCAAGGGAAATCCGAGAAAGCCCGGTTCTTCGGACCCACCCCTGGGTGTACTGACATTGCGTTCTGTGTACCTACAGGAAAAAATATCAAGAGGCCTCCCCCCAAGTCTTACCTTATCCACGCTGGTCTGGAGCCCCTGACGTTCACCAACATGTTCCCCTGCTGGGAGCACAGAGAGGACATCGCTGAAATCACAGAAATGGTGAGCGCGCCCTCTCTCCCTGTGAAGACAGCTCCCCGCCTTTCAGATTGTGCGTTGACTTTCCCTTGGGGAGAGGCATCCAGTTGCATTTTCAAAGTGAGAAAATGTTTTTTTCTTTTACAACACGTTAACAAGTCTACGTAGAATTAGCTCAGCAATAGAAGAAATCGTTTGAACACTTTTGGTTAATTTTCTACACCTGGTGCTCAAGTTAAACGCACTTAAAAGCAAAGGTGAACTTAATTACTCTGAAGAATATACATAAACAAAAGCTGCCATCTCTTCCTTCTGTTAGCTAAAAATCTATTGCTTCTCAAGGGCCATGTAAGGCACAACAAAATCCTCTTGTTTCAGACATTAACCTTGTGTTAGGGGAGACACAGAATAAACCTGTGATGGATTAACCTGCTCAGATTACTGGGTGAATGAATGTGTCCCTCCTGATAAGCAGTGTTAATAGCTCATTAATAGTTTTTTATGAGACCAGCTGGTGTTAGCACAGGAAGCATTTGTCATAACCTTTATTTACTAAAACATACTATTAACCAGAACATTATAATTACCAACCACATAAAAAAAAAAAGCTTAGTACAGCTATGTCAAATTTCTTAAGTTACGAGTTTTTGACATTGCTAGCAGTAGCAATTCCAAGGGGGTTTTTTTGTTTTGTTTTGTTTTGTTGTTCCAGGGGAGAGGACGTGGGTATTTTATGGGAGGTCTGAACAGGTGTAAAGAAAAAGAGTTCACCGCTGCTTAACAATGGATGTTCAGTGCACTGCTGAGCCTCACCTCTCTCTGGAACCGGGTGGACTCGGTCCACATGGGGAGGAGCCCGCCAGTCATAGCAGAGGGCTCCGTTTACCATGGACGTGCAATCCACACTAGGCACGGTGTGGACCATCACCGCCTCCTGCAGTCTGAGCTGGAGGCTGTAACCGCCCTGGTGCCCTGCTTCCGCTGTAGGTCCCAGGGCGGCAGTGGGCTTGGAGCATTGTGTGCAGGGACTTCGGGCTTCCTACACCAGCCTGTGGTAGCAACACAACCGCCAGGTGCTTGCTGGGCGCCAGGCACGGCTCCAAGCGCTTGGCGTGTATTTTCTCCTTTATTTTCACAGTAGTCTCTTAAGATGCGTCTTCGTGTTAGCCTCGTTTTTCTAGGGAAGGAGCAGAGGCACAGAGACCTGCCGTAGCTTGTCCCGCGTCTCAGGTGCAGGCTTGCTCCAGAACCCACTCCGTGAGCGCTAGTCTGAACCATCACTGATGAATTTGGCAACACTGTTAGTTGCTCATTCCCGCCACTCAAAAGGAGGGCAGCCAATCTGGGATTCCGGGTTTAACAGAGGAAGATCATTTACCTGGAATAACCTGTTCAGATTAAATGCACAGTGGTTTTTTAAAAAAATCTAGATTCAACAGCATCTTCTAGACGCATTTTCTTACCTTTCTCTATTCCAGATTAAGAAATGGGGCTGATAGGAAAGGATGTGATTCCTCTTAAGGTTATTTTTAAATGCTTTTAAACAAATTCCATTATTTGAACACTTCCAGTGTTTAGAGTTCAAATTTAATAATCGTATGCCATAATTCACTCATGTGATGGTCCCTAAACATTTTTCTGAGGCAGCCCCAAGCCAGGATTTATTTAGTGGGGTGGGAAGACATGTAAAAGTCAGGAGAACTGTGAGGCTTTGGGCAATTCCTTTCCATTTCAGAGCCTGCTTCTGCCTGAGCGAGCCTCTCCAGCTGGGGCGCAGAGTGGACAGTAGGGCTGTGTTTGCGCCCGTGCGCGGTAAAGCATTTGTGCAGATGCAGGGCGTGAAGTTCTCTCTGCTCCCTCCTCTTCTCTAGGATACGGAAGTTTCCAACCAGATCACCCTCGTGGAAGATGTCTTAGCCAAGCTCTGTAAAACCATTTACCCACTGGCCGATCTGCTAGCCAGGCCACTGCCCGAGGGAGTTGATCCTCTGAAGCTTGAGCTTTATCTCACTGATGAAGACTTTGAGGTAAGCACGTCTTCATGTGCGATAGCGTTTAAGCAACACGCTTGGCTGGGATGGGAGTGCTTGTACTCACCCGCTGGGCGTTTCTCCCGATTTTGCAGTTTGCACTAGACATGACGAGGGACGAATACAATGCACTGCCCGCCTGGAAGCAGGTGAACCTGAAGAAAGCAAAAGGTCTGTTCTGAGCGGGAGAGATGCTGGAGGAACCTCTGTCGTCACTTTCAATACCATTGGACCAGGGAAATGGGTATTTTTTTTTTTTTTTGGACTGGTATTTAAAAAAAAAAAAAAAAAGATTTTTTAATCAGTTTTCCAAAACCTCAAGTTATTAGCTCTACTGCTTGTCCCAGATTTGTGTATTTTGTAAATGTTTAAGTGGACCCTTTGGAAACTCTCTTTCCACGATTCAGCAGGTAATGTTAATAAAGGCGTCCCTACGTGCACGTGTGCGGCAACTCCCGCACTGCCCACCTTTTTTGGAAGCAATTCTCTTTATAAAGTGTTATTTTGATAGTTTGTGGGTTCTAAAATATATATATTTATATAAACACCATATAAATCAAATATGTATTTAACAAAGCAATATGTATTCATTCACTCTTAAGATTGTTTTTCTTTTGGTGTCAAAATAATATTAAACGGTAGATGGAATTGCTTCTGTGAAATTAGCTCTGGCACCCCTGCGTATCTTCACACACGTTCAGAAACGTCTCCTTCAGCATTAAGTCTGACTTGTTCTGAGTGCTGCTTCCGGTGCTAAAACGAACAAATGGATTTGTACTTCCTGGCATGGGCTCTGAAGAATCTGTGCGCATCCACCTTTCTACCTTAATATCTCCCCGAAATGTATAGTGCCTTGTTTTTATGTACAGTTTATATACAGAAAAGTTTGCTCTGCATTTTTTTTGATGGTTTGGAACATTATCTCCAATTTTACTCTAAAATAGTAGAAATTTTAAAAAAAATCTCAAATTTCTAATACCTGTTGTAAACACAAAACATGTCATTTTGCGACACAGGACTCCAAAATAAAAGCTTCGAGAATAAACACAATAATTGTTTCACATTGGATCCCAAGCATGTTCCTTTCCGAAAAATGTGGGTATTTTTGTAAATGTTAACCTAGTATCAGTATTTTGCCATTTAATATTAACTGCTGTAACTTTTAGTTTAGGGCAAGATTTTATAATAATAGGGTCATATAACTGAACAGACTTTGGACCCATAACATTCGTTCTGAGTACTATATTGAAGACGTATTTTTGCAAATCATCACTCAACAGAAGCTTTTTACCCTAAAACTATTTCTGCATTTCACATTTAGGATCTCAGTGTCTTTTTAAGAATATTGAATATATAAGCATTTAGAAAATCTAAAAATGAGAAAACTCCTCACAGGCTCCTATATTCATAAAATCCCACATCCCAGGTTTTGAATTCCATAGACCTGCTGTGAGTTGTCACTGCACCTGTCCCACCCACCCACCCCCGTTTTGGTCTGTTTAACACATCAAATAAGAGCACATTGGCTTTAGACATTATCACTTAACGTTGCTTGTGTGCCCCAAGCCTGGGCCTGCACCTGTCAGCGGCCTATCAGCCACTCCTGGGCCCACCGCTCTGAGACTCTGGGATATTGGGCAGTCACTGAACTTTACCACCTTGATTGCCTCAGTTTGAAAGAAAAGGAGTCAATACTAGCTATCCTGCCCACATCCTAGGATTGATTCTCGGTGAGGATCAAGCAGAAGCTCTGGATATTGTCAAGTGCTGATATCTGCTGGTGTTGATGTTACCGTTACAGTAGCTGAAATAGGAAAGTATTGGTGTTGAAGTAAAGCAGTGCAGTCCCACACCTCGGAATTACAGATTAAACCAGAACGAGTAGAACCTGCCAAAGAAATAAATGTAGAGGGGAAAGGAGACAGGGGCATTCAGAGTATGTGCCCATAAGCAGAATGCAGAGGAACGGAGGGGCTCAGAGCCCGTAGGGCAACCAGGGGAGTGTCCAAAGGATGGAGGCGGGGCAGCCGACAGTTCAGTCACCCAGATCCCTGCCTACACAGACAGGAGCTTGGGTTGCTGGAAGAGCTTCCGTGGACAGCTTGCTGAGGCAGCAGATAAGATCAGTGTCATCGGCAGTGTAGATAAGGTGCCGGCAGTCGGCTTCCTGCCTCTTCTCTGTAAAGCGGGTGCCCATGTCCTATATCTACCGACTTCCTGTTTGCCTCTTTTCCTCCGAGTCATTTCCTGCATCTCTTTCCTGCTTACAGACCTGGATCCTCTCTTCCTTGGTTTTTCTGATGCTTTTCCCTTCCCAGCTGCAACTTTTGAACTTTGCACACGGGGGAAAGGACCCAGCCTAAAACCTAGAATTGCTGAGTCTGAGCAACTCAGCCAGTTAGTTTGCACCAGTGTTCCAGGCCTTTCTCCACAGCCGCTGCAAAAGCGAACCACCCTGGGGAAACAGGCATTACACCCAGCAGAGTCACGTAGCTGCCTTAATTTGCTGCTTTTGAACCACAGGACTTCAGAAGAGAGGAAGGCCGTTTGGGTTGGGATTGAAATCAGAGCTGCCGTGGGACTCATGGCATGCCACACGCGTTCGGAGGCAATGAGGGGCCTGTGCGAATACCATCAGTTTCCAGAGGAGAGAAGCCATTGTCCCTGCTCCTCTTGGGCCGTGCACAGGTCAGGGTCAGGGAAATCCGGCTCAGGGACCCACGTCTTTCCCTCCTTATTTTAAAACTTTGGCCCCACTTATAGAGCTCCCATTTTGCTAAAAGAAGATGCATTCCAGAAACAGCTTGAAAATCCACATCCATATTAGTCTCTACTTTTGTCATTTTTCTTTTTTTCTGATTATAAAAGTAACACTTTATCCACACGGAGACTTGCACACGAATGTACATAGCAGCATTATTCATAATAGCACAAACCCGCAAACAACCCACTTGTCCACTGACTAGAAATGGATAAGCAAAATGCAGTGCGTCCGTACAATGGAACACTCTCCAACCATGTGGAGAACAAACTGCTGATACACACTATCACGTGGGTAAACCTCCAAAACATTATCACGCCAAAGAAGCCGGTACAAAAGGCCACCTGTTGTTTAATTCCATGTATATGAAATTTCAGAAAATCCGTTCAGAAAGGAGATCTCTGATGGCTGGGGATGGAGATGAGAGTGAAGGGTGCCTTCACTCAGGGAACTTTTGGGGGTGATGGAAATTGTTCTCAAACTGGACTGTGGTGATGGTCACACAACTCTATAAAAGTCGTAAGACTTTCCGTATACCTTACATAGGCGGGTTTTAGGCCATATGTAGCTCGAGAAAGCTATTTTAAAAAATACTAACACTTGATTTATGTGAAAAATGCCAACATAATAATATGATGCAAATAACAGGAAGCAAACATAATACATAATTTCAGAATTGAAAATCATGATGTTCCCACTGCTAAATAATTACTCATGCCACTTGTTAAGGCAGTAAGACACATTATTCGGGACTCTCACAATAGGGATAGCAGTGATAAGGTATAGGGCAGAGAGATTGGGCTCAACTCCAAATACAAGGAAGAGTGGGAATTTCTAGCCAAAGTCAGTGGAGAGAAAATTACTACGAGGAAACATGAGGGGAAGGGGGAGTCCTGGCTACACTGACCTAACAGGATTCTTGCTGAGGCCAGGCCAGGGTGACCAGACATCACCAGGGGATGGTGCAGAATGACAAACCCCATCAGACACCGGGGCTGATGGGATAACGAGAGGGTAGGGGATCTGACTAAACCCACCTGACAGGATTTGTGCTAAAATTGTGCTCTTGGGGGACATGCCCAGCGACAGGGCCTAGTTGGGCTCAGAGAAGCCTGACTAAAGTTTGGTCAAGGAGAGTGTCTTCGTCACCACTTCTCAAATCCAAGAACTTCAAAAATTTGGTTTATATTCTTCTAGATTTTTCTTTGCATCTATTAACAGAGATGTATGCTCATACTTTCTTTTTTTAAGAAAAAAGTTGCATTTGTTCTTCGCCATCATAATTTTCTGTTAACAATAGGGCTCCCACGCTGCCTCTTGGATATTTATCTGAGCCTGTGTGAGTCTGAGGCCACCTGGGCCACAGTGTAAAGGTCTAAGTCAGCAGTTGTGGGGGCCCAGCCCCACCAGTCCTCCACCCCACAAGCATTCCCCCATTCCTTGCCGAGGGTGGGCAGCATAAAGCTAGATCCCAGAGAAAGGATCTAGAGATTTGTTTTCACGGGACTTCCTTGATCTCCAGTCTAGAGTAAGGGCCAGAAGTATCCAAACAGGCCTCTGTACAAAGCCTTGCTGAACAACAATGACTAGTGCGTGACTAGGAAGGGTCAAGCGGACAGTAGCAAGTCACAGATCAAGGTAATGATTCAAAAGCAAATAATGGAAAATTGAATATATTGGTATGGCATTTGACCCAAAGAAAAATCCCTACCTTACTTCTAAAGGATAAACGCATTGCAAATCCTTGCTTTCTGCACCAGAGAAGGAAGGTCGGGCTGCTTCAGACTATGCAATTGAGGTACCCAAAGAGTTAGATCAGAAAGATGGATTTGCAAGGGGAGAACATTGGAGGCTTTCAGTTCCCATAAGCACCACCACGGATGGGCTGTCCAGTGGGGAGCTTGTGTGGAAATACCCACTCCCCCCAGGCTCACCATTCAAATGCACAGTGCATGTTGATCCTTAAGGATTAGCAGGGAAGACGGATGAACAGACCAGCATCCCTCTTTTCTAATAACGAACTAGTCCACTACTGAGCTTTTCCATCATGCTGGGATTGCAAAAAAAAAAAAAGCTACAGGAGCAGAAGTGAATGCAAGCTGAAGTACAAGAAGGCGGTGTCCACAACACCTCAGCCCCAACATGCCTTCTCAGCCTCGCCGCAGTTGTGGGAAATGTTTCTGACACCAAATGCCACAGAGCTCTGCAAGTCTCTTAAGGGACAGATTGGAACTGACTTGTATTATCTGGAAATTGACATAAATTGCCTGTTATTAAATCTCACTGAATTGTTAAGCCCAACCTTGCCATCAGAACACCATTTTAGCATCCACTCTGAAATGGTTCTAACTGGATGTGTTATCTCTGTAAAGGTAAAGAAATATCGAACCGCCACTGAACAAGGAGGCTTATGCCTATGTGGAAGCAAAGAAAAAGAAAAGGGGACAGGAATGACAGACAAGCCTAACTGGTACTTTTTGATTAACGGTTTCTCCATTAAAAAAAAAAAAAAAAAAAGCAAGTAACTAAACAATGCATTTGGGACCTGTTAGACAGGGTTGGTGTCCGAGCCCATCCTCGGAGGAGATTATAAAACAGGCGCCCTGCCTCACGTCCTGCTGCCTTCCCTTGCCGCCTCCATCCCCACCTGCTGTGGCTCCTTCCCCTTCTGATGCTTGTGCTTCCTGCAGGAGGCCATTCTGGTTTTTGAATCAGGAATCACAAAGACTGAGCATGGAGCATCATTTGCCAATGATGACATTTCAGGCCCCCAGGGGGAAGCATTGTTTCTTGTTGTTGGCAGGGGTCTTCCCACAGGTCGGAGCTGACTGCAGGGGCAGCCACATCATCTGCTGAAGTGTGTTGCTAGGATCACACGTTGTCTACTCCAGACCTGTCATTATTGGCAGCAGTCCATATTCACTCAGGAGCACTGTTTACTGCTCATTCACTCAAGTTATTTATGGAGTGTGTGTGCACTGTGTGAGGCTCAACAGAGAATATAAATACGAGCTCTATCAAGGCTCAGATCCCACAAGGAGCCTTCCAGAGAAGGAGAGAATGATGACAACTCACCAAAAAGTATCAATAATAATGCAGTGGGAGTCTGGTAGGGGTTGGACTGTGCACCCCTCCCCCCTCAAAAGAGAGCTATGTGGAGTCCTAACTCCCAGTACCTCAGAAGGTGACCTTCTTGGGAGATAGTCTATAAGTAATTAAGTTAAATGAGATCATTACAGTGGGCCCTAAGCCAATATGACTAGCGTCCTTATATGAAGAAGAAATTTGGACACAGAGGTAGGGGGAAGACAGCCACCCACAAGCCAAGGAGAGCGGCCTCAGAAGAAACCAAGCCAAGGTGCTGACACCTTGATTTCAGACTCCTAGCATCCCGAACTGTGAGACACTAAGTTTCTGTTGTTCAAGCCACCCAGCCTGTGGCGCTCTGTCACAGCCACCCTAGGGAACTAATACAGAGTGCACACTGGATCTTCCTGTTGGAGGGAAAGGGAGGGGAGGAATCAGGGTAGCTTCATGGAGGAAGTCCCATTAGGTAGGCCTGGAAGGGCAGGTGGGATTTCTCACTGCAGCTGGGCATCAACCCATCAGGCAGCAGCTCCAAAGGGGAAGATTTGGAAAGGGAGAGATAGAGAGGGAGGGCCCACAAGTCTCTCCACTATGGCACGGGCAGGATGGGGGAGTAACAGGGCCTCACAGCTAAAGTGACGGGCAGTGAAGGGAGAAGGAAGTTGGAAATGAACAGGCTGATTGACCCAGGGCAAAGGACATGTTCAGGTGTGAGGATGATCCGGCCACACCACCTGGGACTGACTCCTCTTGTCTCTAGGAGGCATTAGGCCAAGTGGGCAGCATCCCTTTCTCGCAGTGACCTGGTGTGTTCGGTTCCAGGGCTCGTTGGTCTCTCCTTACCGTCTTGTCTTATACCGTGTGCTAGCACTTCTATCTTGTACCTTTATATTCACATAATTAAAGGTGCTGACTCTGTTAAACCCCCTTCCAGTCTAGTCTTCTTATAAAGATATTTCTGAAATCTCTGGCAGACCACATAGAATGTGGGAAATGCTGGCCTAGGGTTTTTACCCAATGGTGACATCTTTTAGATATCCTATGACCATGAAGTAGCTCTGCCAACTGTTGCTTAATCTTAGAAGCTACTTAAGAAGACAAGAAATTATTCGGGTTGCATTGAAGATATTTAAGTTTCTGAATCTTGCACTTATATTGCCATTTTAAGTGTTAAATGTAAATGCTTTTTAAATGTTGGTCCTTTTTATTTTTTGGCTTTGAGATCCATCAATTTTTATTCCATTAAAACAAACTCTTTATCAAAGTATGCATGACTTCTAGGCACCTTACAACAATCATGAAATTGCTACTAGAAAACCGACTATATAATTTTTAGAGCAACATTAAAATACAGCAACACTTTCCTTGAAAAGCCCTGGCAGACTGATTGGGCATATTGTAGATAAAAGACTAAGGCATGGAAAACTTCAGGGGTTCAGCAGAGATGGAAGACCTAGTTCTAGTAGATAGAGTGCAAGACTAGACCCACATGAGGTTGTCTGTGTCTTTGCTGAGTAATCAAGACCAATGAATGCCCATTATCATCTCTTCCATTAGTAGGCACTTGGGAAAGTAATCACATGCTGAGTCTTGTACCAGGTGATTTCATCCCAGCCTGGGAAGCAGCCCCGTGAGGGGCTCGTTACCCCCACGGTACAGAAGAGTAACTTGGAAGCCAAGTTCCGGCCCGTCGTCCTGTTGCTGGGAAACGGTAGAGGTTGGATTTGACTCTGCCTCTGCCACCGCACCCTGCTGCTTCCGCACAACCAGAGGAGAGCAGCTACCCGTCCTCACAATCTCTGACCCACGGCTGGACTCGAGGATCACAAAGTGCCTCAGTTTGCCCACCTGTTCCCGACTCCCCATTGCCATTTCCGTTGGAAGCTAGGATAGCTGGAGGGGCTGCGGGCGCCACAAACGCAACAACATAGGGAGGGCGGACCAGTCTCACGGCAAGAAGAACGCAGGCTCTGGGGCCTCTCCGACAGCAACCCCAGCCCTGCCACTTCCAGCCATTGAGTTTGAACAAGTTCCTTAACCTCCCTGCACCTCCGCTTCGGTCACCCCGGTAAAATGGGCTTGATGAACCAGTCCCTGCCCTTTATGAGACTGCACGGCGTAAGAGAATGTGTGCAAACATCATCCTGCCACAGGAGGCTTCGATGACAGAGGGAAGCTGACACATTGAAAGCCTTTGCCCGCGCCAGCCAGACCACCCACTGGGAAGAGTTCACTAGAGAAGTAAGACGGGGAACCCCTGGTGCTTGCGCAACCTCGACATTCAGGCTCCCGGGGCCTGGGGCCAGGACTCCCCCAGCAGGAACTGGGGGACCATCGCCTGCATAGGAACTCCGCTGATGACACGGCATTACGCTTCTCAGCCCATGTCCAACACTGCCCTCATTCACACGACTCCAAACACATCTTTGAAATTGAAAGCTGCATTGCTGACAGTTTTAATTTCACCTTCAGTAGGACCCCAGCCAGTGTCGGGGGGAGAGAAATGGGCCAGCTGTCCTCCAGGGCCATGCAGGTGGGCCCTTCCGTTCCAGGTGGGACTCTGTGCAGGGCTCCAGAGCCTCAGAGAGCTGTCAGGAAACTCCCCTCTAGGAGCTGGATGGGGCAAGGCAGGCTCCAACCTCCTCGTCCCCATGGACTGAAATGTGCTGCTTCCCGAGGGGTGGGAGAGAGACTGGCACCCTCCTGCTGCAGCAGGGTTTTCCTCACTTCGCTCTGGAGTTCTAATGGCCCCAGGCCCCTGGTCCGGGCTTCTGTGTGGACAGGCTTCCTGAGGGTGATCTCACTCAGTGACTCTTCTTCGATGTCCTGCGGGGCAGCAGGGTGGGAAACGAGAAGCTGAATCACCTTGCACTCTAGGAGAAAGGATGGGTAGGCCTGGAAAGTAATTCAGAACTTGTTTTCATCATTCAGGAGAACAAATGGAGATTTTTTCCATCTCTGTTCACTTGGAGGGAGTAAAATATTCAGATGGAAGCCCCCGTGGAGACCCGGGTGGGAGCCACGGCAGGATGACCAGATGCCTCATGTGGGGTCCTCCTAAAGCCATGCTTCGTGACTGCGCCAACCCCAGATCCCCATCAGCTCCTTCTTCCCCCCCTTCCCCCCGGCCACCCCCAAATCAGCACACCGCCTCGGGGAAAACAGTGCTTACTACACAAACACAACTTTTAGACGAATCCCCCGAAACCCACCCCAGGGCGGGGCGTTTCCCCTGGGCCCTCCCAGGCAGGAAGTCTTCAGCTTCCACTAGGATAGGTAAGACCTCATTCCCAGTGGTTAGTCCATCAAGACTTCAATTTCTTAACACGAATTTTCATCCAGGGTGAGAGGTTTGCTGTTTATATCCAAATGGTCCTTTGGCAGATTTATATGATTCTGAAATAACCTGTCAGCTGCATTCCTCCAGCTGAAGAAGCCACAACTTCAGAGCCGGGACTGGCCAGGGAAGGAAATGGGGAAATTACAGAGGAAAACTGGCCACGGGCCGAGAGTCCGCAGGGCTGAGGGACGAGCTGTGTCGCCAGCAGGTGGCGCTGTTGCTCACCAGCAGACGTCGAGGAGCCCCGCAGCGGCGCGGGCGCCCTTCGCCTGGGTCCTGATTTCTGCAGCAAGCGCCAGTTCTTACGCACCGGGGTGGGCTAAGACCTCCCACCCCAAAACCCTAGCAGATCCTGAGGGACCCCACCTTCCCTCGCGAATGTGTTTCCAGCACAAAGAACTTGAATCCAGTGACCCGGGGAGAGGAGTTCCCATCCTGTCTCCTTTCAATCTGTCCCCATCTGGGGCTCCAGGAATGTTTCCAGAAGCAAACCCAGTGAGGCCAGCACTGCAGGAATACAAGCAGTGAGAAATTGTACAAATGAAACTTCCCAAAGACGGGCTTCTGTGGGCCAGGGGAGTCTTGCTCTAAGGATCCCTCCTCCCGTACACACATTTTTTTTTAACTTCTTTAAATGTCTTCCCTTTGCTAGTTTTGTCATCTACAGAATGAAGGTGACACCTTTCTTAGACTCAATTAGTTAATGTCAGGAAAGCTCTCTGTAGATGAAAAGTGCTAAATTCTATTTATCAAATATTTAATTAGCCACCATTGGGGGATGATTTGTAATCATCTATTCAACCTGCATAATAACCAGAGAAAATGTCATGATCAGAAAAATGATTTTAAATACAGGTTTTCATAGATTCTGTGCCTGTCGGGGCGATGAGAGAGAATTTTCAAATTAGCTCTCCATTTCCGTCCTGGCTTTCGGGACCCTGAGGAGACAGGCTCCCTTCCCACTTGGCCTGCAGCCACCCACAGGCTTGGCCCCGAGCGCTCACTGGGCCCACCTCGCTTCTGAACCCTGAGCTCCTCTCTGTATATTTGTCCCCATATACATGCCCCCTTCTCTGTCCTACTCAGGGCACTTCCCTCACGTCCCGTCTGTCACACGCCTTCCCTTTTGCTACCCTGGCAGGGGCTCTGTGAGGAGGAATGAGGTCACGTGGGAGACTTGGGCACTTTCAAAGGAAAGACACCAAACCAGCTGAGAACGAAGGTGACTCAGAGGCATTTCCAGTTGCCTTGAAGCAACATGGCCCAGTTTACTTTCAGATTGGGGCTCCCGGGCCACCAAGACCATGCTGTTCTACTTGGGCACGCAAGCCTCTAAAAGCAAAATCCTTTTTTTTTTCTTCCACATTCATTCGTCCTGCACGTATGTACTGAGCACCTGCTGCTGGTGTAAATGCTATCCCAGATACGCACGTTAAAATGGTACCAATGACGGCCTTGGACTTACTGGCAAAGCACAATTTTCAGAAGACTAAAGACAAGCCCCTCGTCCAGATACATGGTGAACACAGGTGACATTCTGGGGCCTCCAGGAAGCAGCACCGAGGCAGGGTGAGGCATGCAAGACATGTATTGGCAGGAACATTTATTGGGGACACGGAAAGAGAGGGAGCTGGAGGAAGCAGAGGGAGCCTCCCGATGGTGATGGAGGCCGGACACCTGAGGGGTGGGGGGACACGTGGGAGAGCGAGCTTCAGCCTGAGAGACAGTGAGAGTTGTGGCCAGCCCGAGGGCGGCCCTAGACCTGAGGCTGCTCTTTCGGGACCTGGGCAGAAATGGCCAGGCCCCAGGACCCCCTGGGCTGGGTCACTGGCCAGACCTGATCATGGCCCGAAGGCACAGGAGCGCCCGGAAGCTGCCAGCCTCCTAAAGTCCGCACCTGGCCTCCCTCTGAAGGTGGCTGAGTGGCGGGCTGAAGTGCAGTCATTCAATGGTTAATGACGGAACCACCCGACAGGATGGTAACGTTGGTTCAGGAAAGGCCGGGAGAAAAAAATAATCATATACGCAGACACGTGTCTGTTCCTGTCTATGCAGAGGTGGGAGACAGAGGGGAAAGGAGGAAGGGAATCAGATTTCAGAACGCACTCCTGTCCCACCAAGTAATAAACTGTTAACATCGGTGATTCCTCTTTTGTACCAGTCAGAAATCATTGGCACCTCTAGTGGACAGAAATCATTTGCAATTTATCCATTTCCTACAGGCTAACATGTAACATTAGAGTCTGGGCCCTAATCAATAGCAAGCTGTGATCAGACAAGACGGCGCTGCCTCGAGAGGCCCCCACAGCAGGCGGCCCTACTGGGTGACGGCCTGACCGCTGGTAGGCAGGAAGTCATCTTTGTGTGTCACTCTGGATAATCATTACTTCCCTGGGGAGCTTACATTCTAGTGGGAAGAAGACATAAGGAAACAGACAGCTGAAACATTATGTGACAAAGGTTACAACAAGGGCCAGCCCCCAAGAGGGGCACTGGACTCCGCCTGGGGTGTGGGGACACAGGGCTTCCCCAGAAAATGGCGTGCGACTGAAGCCAGAAGTCTGATTGAGTTAACCGGGTGCTGGGGGCAGGACAGGAAGGAGGAAGCTGGAGAGATCGGCACCAAGGCTCTGAGGGGGCACCTCGGAGAATTGCAAAATCGTTTCGAAGGGCTGAGGGTGAGCAGGGGACGGTCCTGGGACTGGAGCAAGCCGTGAGGCTAGCAGGGACACAGGTACAACGATGAACTGTCTTGTGTGCCAGGCTCAGGAGTTGGGATTTTTATCCTGAATGCGATGAGAAGCCACTGAAACATTTGAAGGGTCAAGGTTACTGATAAAGACCACTCTGGCTGGAGTGTGGAAAGAGGGTCGGAGGGCACTGAAGCTTCAGTGGCAGGTGGGATATGAGGATGTGTGATCTAGGTAGAAGGTGATGGTGGCCCAAACTGGGGTGACCCCAGGGGCACCTAGCAGATCCTGGGGTCACACACCCTGGCTATGGGACACTTGGTGAGCTGAGCTGACCTGGCCCTCCACCATGCAGGTTACCATCGCTCTGCAGAAGGCTTCTTGATCAGCTAAATGAAGGATGCCAGGGTGGAGAAAGAGACACCTGGACATCAAAGTCCTATTCAGCTATGGAAACAGCACCCAGGCATGCAGTCAAAACCAGTCTGACTCCCTCAATCATTCAGGAAATATTTACTGTCCACCTACTGTGTGTTGGGCCCTGTCTGGACTCCAGAGATACGGAGATGAACAAGAACCGATGCTCTCAAGGAGCTTGCACGCCAGTGGGGGGTGCACGACAAACCATAAACGCAAAGGGACTTAGTGTAATTTCACCGAGCTTCCTGCATCTGTGGTTTGCTGTGCATCATTAATTTTGGGAGGTTGTCTGCCATTATTACTTCAAATATTTGTTCTGCTCACTCTTCTCCCTTTTCTCCCTCTGGTATTCTGATCATGCGTCTGTTACATCGTTTGTAATTGTCCCACGGTTTTTGGCTCTTCTGGATTTTTCTTTTCTCCCACTGGAGTTATATTGATAGATCTTCAAGCTCATTAATTCCTCACTCAGCTATGTTGAGTCTACTGATGAACTCCAATGTCCAGCATTTCCTCTGAGGCTTCCTTATCTCTAGGCTTACATTCCCCAGCTGTTCTTGCATGTGGGTTGACTTTTTCCAGCAGAGCCCTTCAAAATTAATCATCATTACTTTAAATTCCCAGAGTGATCATTCTTAACATCTGTGCTATATCTGAGCCTCATTTTGATGCTTGCTTCCTCTCTTCAGACTGTGTGCTTCCTTGGGTTTGGGTGGGGCTGGTGGTTCTTTTGTTGTTGAAAGCAGGAGATGCTCTACTGGGTAATAGGAACCACCGTCAACTGGCCTCTCATGGATTTGCGATAATCTGCCTAGGAGTTGGCACATTTGTCTAATGTTTTCTGTGGCTATAGGTGCCAGAGACTCTAGTGTCCTTATGTTTGCTTTTTGTCTTTCCTCTTGACTTTGGGCTTCCCTAAGTCCTCCTCCTCAGAGAAGAGGAGGTTAGTATATGGTTATCCTATTACCGTTCCTATAGGGAGCCCTGTTAGCCCTGCTGGTGTAGAGAAGGGGGAGTGGGTATAGCTCAATCCAATCTTCCAATCCAATCTCGGCCCTGTGGTGGCCGCGTGCTTCTGGTCTGTGGCCTTCCTGAATGGTGAGGCAGGAAAGCCAGAGCAGGTGGGGTGGGAGGGCTACCTTTCCCCAGAAGGCAGGCCTTTGTTATGGAGAATTCTCTGGTACATTCACCAGGATGGCTCTTACTTTACCCCAGCCAGAGGCAGGGACCTTTCCCAGGCCTTCCCAGGAGAACCTGGTAAATTCCGAGAGCTAGAGCCCAGAAAGTGTGGGGTCTCCCAAAAGACTGCCATCCCCAGGAATCTGTTGCTCTTGCATCAGTCCACACTCCATCTCCAGCAATTCGTCAAAATGTTCCTACCAGTTCAAGGGGCCAGTGGTTCCTGCTCCTGTTCTTGGCTTTGACTCTGCAGATTCCAGGGCAGGGGCTGACCCAGTAACCCCAGTTCTCTAATGAGTACCAAAAAGTCATTAATTTTCAGTGAGTCCAGCTTTTCTCATTGTAAGGATGGGAGTGACAACTCCCAAGCTCTTTACAAGTTGGAGCTAAAACTGGAAATCTGGAAATAACTGACTTTGAGATAGTGGTAAGTGCTAGAGAACCAACTGGGAATGGGGAATAGTTACTGCAAGGTCATGAGAAGCATCCGGGAGGGCATGCGGAAGAGGTGCTAATGGAGGGGTGGGGGCTTCATGAAGATCTAGGGTGTTCGGGCACCAGGACTGGAGGTGTAAGGTCTTGGTACTGAAAGAAGTTATGTGTGGACAGAGCACAAGCAGAGGGAGAGAGGAGGGTGAGATTGGGCCGACACTGGGGGGGTGAAGACACGCAGGCTTTATTCTCATTGCTGGGGGAAGCCATTAAACAGGAGGGTGCTGCGGTGAAACTTAACTTGCTAATGATGCCCCTGGCTGCAGAGTCCATATGTCCGGGTTTGCCCAGAACATTCCTGGTTTATGCCTTTTGCCCGGTGTGATTATTTATAGTGCCTCTTTTCACTTTCCGAAGTGTCCGGGTTCAGACAAGAAGTCACAAAATCCCCCTAGCTCTGGCCACGGGAAGGAGAAGGTGTAGGGACAGCCATTGTGGCAGCTGAGAAGTCGATTGGGAGTGAATGCAGTGAGGTGGACAAGCTGTGGTGGGGACCTGGACAGCTGGAGGGGACTGATGCCCTTGGGATGTTACAGAGATGGATCCAGTGGAACAGCTACTGAACTGAGGGAGGGGGTGGGCAGAAAAGAGGGGGCCAGGGGCTCAGGTCATCATGAATGACTCTCTCAGCCCATCACCCAGGCTTGCAAACTGCACTGTATAAACTCTCTCAGATCTGTTGTTTGGCTTCTATTCCCACACCCAGCTCCCTAGTTCAAGGCTTCATTTCTCGCCTGAATTCAGAACTCCCCTCCATGTCCATGGGCATTTGGCATCATCCTCCTAGCTGTGGACACAACCCGCGGTCCTGCAGCCCATGTCGAGAGCAGGCAGTTGCCTTTGGCAACTTCAACCCTTCAAATCACCTTCCCTCATTTCCCACATGGAACGCCCACCACTCCAACACCCTTCCATCCTAGAGGCCACTCAGAGCCTCTGCTTGAGGTCCCCTCCCGCCATCTCTGCCAAAGGAAATTCTCTTCACCCTGTGGGGGGCTTCTATGGTGCCTCCTCAGCCAACTGTCATTCTCTTCTTTCAATGCATAAGACCCCCAAATCTTAACTCTTTTTAGGCCCTTTACGTATTCTACCTTCTAGAACTGTTATTTGTGTATTTACCTTCACTCCTCAACTAGTTGTAAGCCCTTGAGGGAAAGAACGATGTTTTGCTGAGCTTAAATCCTGCAGGCACATCATTAAACTCAACTCTTTGTGGGAGTTGAACATATTAGGCCCAGTGAAAGGCTGCTGCTGGTTTTGTTGGTTTGACCCTGTCAGGTTTACCCCTTGACTTTGCCACGATGCAACCAAGTAGGAAGTTGGTCATGGGTTCCTCACTCAGAACCAGGAATGGGATCCACGCAGGGCAGACAGCCCAGACTTGGCCCCAGGCTTGCCCTGGCATTCAGGACTGGTGGTGGGAGCCAGGTAGAGGAGACAATCTTACCACTCACAAGCTGTGCACTTTGGGCCACTCACTTAACCTGTGTCTGAAGTTTCTTATCTTCAAAGCCAAGGTAATAATAATGCCTGACCAGGGTTGCTGGGACGACCACACAAGACAAAGCTCATAGGGTGCTTAGCACAGAGTCTGATTTATAGACACTCCCCCCAAATGTAGTCATTATCACTCAAGTGACCAATGGAGGGGAAGCCACAGAGAAAATCGTGACTAAAGATGTTGATGGCCTTTGATCATTTTCCTAAGTATTTTTACATTTTTATTGATAATAATTAACTGGAGAGGGAGGTGTGGAGCAGACACAGCTAGTAGGTATATAAAAAAACCACAACTCCTCTGAAGAGCAATTTACCAAGAACCTTCAAAGTACTCCCATCATTTGACCAGTAATTCCATGGAGGAGATTCTGGGGAATCTACATTATAAAAACTCATAAATATGCAGAAAAAGCTGATACCAAAAATATTAATCCCAGAATTATTTTTAGTAGCCAAAAATTGGAATTGAGCAACTATTATACAAGGAAATATTTAAGAAAATTTCCAATGATGTCAAAATGTATGTAGTTAGGAAAAGCATACCTACAAAGATTTTTTGATGACCAGGGAAATGTTTACAATGTTAAGTGAGAAACGTAGACTACAAAAAATGTTATGTACATGAACAGTGATGTAAAATGTATGTACATGAAGAAGAGTATATAATATACGGAAGCATGAGTATTGGGTTTCCTCCAAGTGTCAAGATTATGGACAGTTTTGATTTTCCTTTTTTGACAGTTTCTAAAGTGAGAATGTACTATTTTTCTTTCTTTTTTTAACTTTTATTTTATTAGATTATGTTAATCACCATACATTACATCATTAGTTTTTGATGTAGTGTTCCATGATTCATAGTTTGCGTGTAACACCCAGTGCTCCATGCAGAACGTGCCCTCTTTAATACCCATCACCAGGCTAACCCCTCCCCCACCCCCTCTAGAACCCTCAGTTTGTTTCTCAGAGTCCATAGTCTCTCATGGTTCATCTCCTCCTGAGTCCCCCCCTTCATTTTTCCCCTCCTGCTATCTTCTTCTTTTTTTCTTTTAACATATAATGTATTATTTGTTTCAGAAGTACAGGTCTGTGATTCAACAGTCTTACACAATTCACAGCACTCACCATAGCACAAACCCTCCCCAGTGTCTATCACCCAGCCACCCCATCCCTCCCACTCCCCACCACTCCAGCAACCCTCAGTTTATTTCCTGAGATTAAGAATTCCTCATATCAGATGTGGTATATATACACAATGGAATATTATGCAGCCATCAAAAGGAATGAAATCTTGCCATTTGCAACAACGTGGATGGAACTGGAGAGTGTTATGCTGAGCGAAATAAGTCAATCAGAGAAAGACATGTATCATATGACCTCACTGATATGAGGAATTCTTAATCTCAGGAAACAAACTGAGGGTTGCTG